>NC_057394.1:811134-1051036 GCF_019320065.1 Cervus canadensis | reverse complement strand
AGGAGGAGGAAACAGCTCTGCGGGGCCCCCGGGAGGCGCACGGCGCTGCGCGCACCTTCGCCGTCGCCCCGGGACCCCGGCGGGGGCTTCTGCCCCCAGAACCCGCAAGATGCCAGCTCCGTGTGTTTGGAGCGAGTCTTCAGGACACCCCTGCCCGAGGCGGGGCTGCCCACACCCTCGCAGGGGACCGTCCAGAGCTTCCTGGGTGTGAGCCAGCTGGCTCTGCTTGGTCTGAGCTGGAAGTGGAGTGAAGTGAAGTCGCTCAGTTGTGTCCAACTCTTTGCGACTCCATGGACTGCAGCCTACCGGGCTCCTCCGTCCATGGGATTTTCCAGGCAAGGGTACTGGAGTGGGTTGCCATTTGGAAGTGGAGACTAAACCGCGGGAAGCTGTTGGTTCCTGATCTGGTCCAGGCGGGGGCGGACCTGGATGGTGCCTGAGAGCTTCACCTCCCGGGCAGGTTACTGTAGCCACGCTTCCACCACCTGGTTTGCTGCGGGCGGTGCTTTCCCCCCGGACGGTCACTGCGGACGCTGGCTTCCCTGCTGCCTCTGGCCACTGCAGACAGCGGCTCAGACTGTGGGCCCTTCCATGGTGCCGTTTTCCACTTGAGGATGCTGGTCCAAGGACCACGCTTGAGTGGAAAGCGTTCAGACCACTGATCTGTGTGTCTTCAGACCACTGACCGGCTCACGTAGGACACAGAACCCACCACGCCGCCTGCAAACGTGAGCTCTGTTTAAGTTTAATAAGGCTACGGACGCTGCAGATGCTCACAGCATCCTCCGGGGCCGCTCCTCAAGGTAGACTGCTGTCTGCACGTCCGCATTAGTTCCCGGTATCCTCAATAAAAAGAGCCAAAGTCCTCCAGCAAGGACACCATCTTTAGGGTCCATCCCAGGCTTAGGGGGCACGGCTATTGTGCATCCAGGACCACCGCCCTGTGGCTGGAGGACTGTCCAACTCGCCCCACCCCAGGTGGGGGTGGACCAGCCACCCCACTCCGACCCCAGACACGGGAGGCAGTCCAGGACTGGGGTGTGGGAGGGCTTATGGCCCACGGGCTTCCCTGGAGGCTCAGTGACAGAGTCTGCCTGCCAATGCAGCAGACGTGGGTTCAATCCCTGGGTCAGGAAGATCCCCTGGAGGAGGAAACGGCAGCCCACTCCGGTGTTCTTGCCTGGAGAATCCCATGGAGAGAGGGGCCCGGTGGGCTGCAGCCCATGGGATCGCAGAGTCAGACACGACTGCGTGACGGAGCGCGCAGCACACACGGGGCCCGGCTGAGCCCACCGGAGGGCTCGCCGCGGGGTCTCACTGGTGCAAGTGGAGAAGGGGGCTGGCGCTGCGGGGCCCTGGGGACGTGGGGAGGCCTGGGCGCCACCCCCGCTGCCCTGCCGGCTCCAGCCCTGCGGCTCGGTGAGCCCCAGCCTCCTTCCAACCACCTCTTTTGCCCGAAGCAGGATTGCTGGGTTTTGCCAGGTCCCAGGGCCAACAGGCCTGAGGGAGGGCCTCACCAGGGGTGAGGAGAAGGGTCCCCACTCCCCACGGCCCCAGGGGGCCCCCTCTTCCCTGTCACGACCCCCCACACAGAGGCAGGACCCGGCTCCTCTCCTGCCGTGATGTCACACACCCTGGGCATTCCGCTGCGTCCTGGAGACCGCGGCGGGAGGAGCTGAGGGGCCTTCAGGAGAGGGTCCTCCTTCTGCCGGAGGGGATGGCGGCCACCACGGGAGTGACCCTCCTGGTCCTGCTGCTCTCCTGCGGGCAGGGAGCCGAGCTCCCGCCCATCAACGTGACCTCAGGTACAGCCTCGGGCCGGTCGTGGCCGGGAGGACACGGGGCCCCCGGCTGAGTCCGGGGGTGCGGGGTTCTCCCAGGCCCTTCCCCTGCGTGCCGCCCCAGATTTACCACTTATTCCTGGAGGACGGAGCAAGCTGCACAGCTATCCTATATTCGAAGAGTTTTTCGGATCCCACCCTCCATGCGAGAGTAGCGTGCATTATATACTTTAGCTTTTATGATGGAAATTTCTAGCTTACCCAAGAGTAGAGGAGTCGTGGAAAGAAACTCCATTACCTGGTTCCAGTCGTACACATTTTGCCATCTTGTTTTGCACACACACACACACTTTTGTGGTTATTGAAGTATTTTGCCATCGCCCAAAATGTCTTAGGACTCCCTGCAAACGCGTCCTGCTAAGATAAGGGCATTTTCCTTTCACACACCTGCATTGTCACTGAAGCACTGACAAAACGAAGAAAGCTCCCGAGCAGGGCCGATCCCGGCCCAAACCTCCCCCCGGGTCTCAGAATGTCCCTTACAGGCGGCAGGTTCAAATCCCGCCCGGGCAGGCCCCGCTGGGCTCCGGCCGCTACATCCCGACCCCTGGGTGGAGGAAGGCGACAGTGGATGCCCCCCTCCTGGGATGTGACTCGCTGCCCAAGGAGTGCGGGGGGTGGGGTCCCCCATGACCCCGCTTTTCTGCCGGGAGACCTGAGCCCAGGCCCCCTCTCACCCTCCTCAGAGGGATGAGCCCAAGGAACAAGGCCCTGCCAGGCCCCCTGCCCGGCTCCCAGGGGACAAGCGGCCTGGAGGGTCCCCACAGGGCTCGGGCGGCTCCCCCGAGAAGGACGCGGCCTCGGCCCGGCCCCGAGTGACCAGGGAGGCCCAGCCCGCTCCGGGTCTGGGTGGGAGGGCAGGGGGTCCCCTGCCTGACCTCGCCATGAAGAAGCTGGCGTCTCCAGCGGTCTTTCCTCAGGACACTGAGTTTTGAGGCTCCTGCAGGGAGGCATCCCCTGGGTGCCGGGGCGCGGGGCCTGTGACAGGCGGGGATGGGGGCTCACACCTCGCTGGCTCCCCGCTGCCGCTCCTTTTGTGGCTCTCCGCCCCGGCGTCGGCTGAAACGGCTCCCGCTGGGACTGACCCGAGTCTCCCGATGCAGCCCTGAGCCCGGCCGGCTCCTCGTCCCAACAGAGCATCCACGGCGACCCCAAGGGAGCTCAGGGCGGGTCCCGGACCGTGGTCTCTGCTCTCGGCCTCCAGCCTCGGCGGACACCGGGCTGGCCTGACCCCGAGGACAGCTCAGGGGGGTCCCAGGCTGTGGTCTCTGCTCTCGGCCTCCAGCCTCAGCGGACACCGGGCTGGCCTGACCCCGAGGACAGCTCAGGGGGGTCCCGGGCTGTGGTCTCTGCTCTCGGCCTCCAGCCTCGGCAGACACCGGGCTGGCCTGACCCCGAGGACAGCTCAGGGGGGTCCCGGGCTGTGGTCTCTGCTCCGGCCTCCAGCCTCGGCGGACACCGGGCTGGCCTGACCCCGAGGCCAGGAAGGGGGCAGCCCTGGGCCCCGCGAGGGCGGAGGTCACCATCCTGACTCCCCAGATGGAGCAGAGCACGCCCGCAGAGCTCCACGGCGAGCCCGTGCGGGGCCAGGACGAGCGCTGTGCAGACACGGGGCAAGCAGTGTCGTCCCCGCGCGGGCACAGGCCCGGGGGACCCCGGACGGCCGAGGAGATGCAGGCGGACAGGCAGCCACACCTGACCGCGCGCTGCACGGGCCGGGCGGATGTCACCAAACATCAATATTTCTCTGCACACGCGCGCGGGCGGGCTTGCACAATGGCTCCATTATAATTAGGGACAGACGCAAAATGAGAAGAATGTTTTTAACAAAGCGCTCGCAGGAGCAGCTGTGCCCGTCCGTAATGACTCGCTAACGTCGCCTCCGAAGAGGACTGTGCTTCTGTTTGCGGCGCTGATGGAGGTCAGCGCACTGGGAGGCGATTGTCATCACAGCACAGACCTTTCTCTGCAGTTTTCCTGCATTGTTCTGAGCCCGCGTGCGTGCAGATGAGCGATTGCTATGCAGATTGTCCGTCATTAAAACCATTTCAAAATCAGCGTCGTCATTGGTTTAGTGCAGGAACTTGAATGCCCGCAGACACCACCTGAACGCTCTGAGTGCCGCAGTGGGAAGGCGGCCTTGCCCGGGGCTCCTGGGGTGCGGCTGTCTGCTCTCTGGCCTCCCCAGGGTCCTGGGGGCGGCCGTCTGCTCTCTGGTCTCCTGGGGGTCCCAGGGCTCCTGGGGGGCAGCTGTCTGCTCTCTGGTCTCCTGGGGTCCCCGGGGGTCCTGGGGGGTGGCCGTCTGCTCTCTGGTCTCCCCAGGGTACTGGGGGCAGCTGTCTGCTCTCTGGTCTCCTTGGGGTCCCGGGGGATCCTGGGGGTGGCCATTTGCTCTCCAGTCTCCTGGGGGTCCTGGGGGCAGCCATCTGCCCTCTGGTCTCCTTGGGGTCCTGGGGGGCAGCTGTCTGCTCTCTGGTCTCCTGGGGTCCCCGGGGGTCCTGGGAGTGGCCATTTGCTCTCCAGTCTCCTGGGGGTCCTGGGGGCAGCCATCTGCCCTCTGGTCTCCTTGGGTTCCTGGGGGGCAGCTGTCTGCTCTCTGGTCTCCTGGGGTCCCCGGGGATCCTGGGGGTGGCCATCTGCTCTCTGGTCCCCCCGGGGCTGGAGGACAGGGCTGATCTTGACCTTGAGTGGAGGACATGGGCCCCAACCCCAGCTCTGAGAAGAGTGGGAGGCACCCTGGGGGTGCAGCGGGGACCAGCGCTCAGGGCCCCCACACCCTGCCCAGCTCCTCATGGCTGATTCAGGTCTGCAAGGCCGGGAAGGTGGAGCCAGGGGTCCAGGGCCCCACGGAGGACTGGTTTGCAGAGGCCAGCCCCCGGGGACCAAGCCCCCCGGGGGATCGCTGTTTACAGATGAGGAGCCGCAGGGGCCGGGCTCTCTAGGTCCCCAACCAGAGGGGCAGAGGGCGGGCGGCCGTGCCCGTCTCCCTCGCTCCCCGCCACGTCCTCGGCCCCCAGACAGGCTCGTGGCTGGAACTCATCATCGGGGAGGAGAGTGTGGTTTTCACAGAAGGATGCGTGTGTCCCTCCTTACCCTCCCCGAGGGCGGCACCAGTGAGCCTGCCAGGAGCGGGGCTGGTTCCCAGGGCGGGGCCACCATCATCACCCTCCTACCTCCTTCCAGATGAGCCCTGGGTCCCCAGATCCCATGCAGGTCTCCCTCCCCTCGAGTAGGCTGGTGGGCCCATAAAACCAAACCTATTTGGAGAGAATCAGTGCCTATTCAAGAAACATTGTTAACCTACTAGGGTCTTTATTGTCCCACCCCAGGTACAACTACTACAACGAATAATACAAAAGTTCAGCAGGATATGCTTGGAGTATTCGGTAAGGAACCTCCTCATCTCAAACACGGCCACGTCAGGGTGGGGTCGGGGGTGCGGGGCCGTCGCCCAGATACCCTGGTGCAAGCCGCACAGGCTGGGGCGGTGGCCGGGTCTCAGGCCCCGCCCGCCGGGAGCAGTGACGGGGGCGCCCGCAGCCCCGGGGCCGGGGTCAGGTGCCCGCTTGGGCACGCTGTCCTGGAGGGTCTGACAGTGCCCGCGGCGGGTGTCCGGTCTCCGGGACCGTTGCGGGGTCAGCGGTCAGCGTCCTGCAGGTGTGACGTCCAGAGGCCGCCGGCTGCCCCGCGGGCGCTCACACGGGGGTCAGCACGCTCTGTGTGAAGCAGGTCTGGTCGTTGTCCGTGTGCACGTTCAGCATCTCCTTTCTCTGAAAGGAAAGTTTACATTAGGAAATACACGAGGTTTAAAAGCACCTTTGGGCTTTTCTCACCTTGCACGACTGTTGGGCTCATCCCTACCTGGGATTTTTTCCAGAGACAATTACACGTATGACGCCCACAGGTGTGGACGTTTCCGTGTGTCTCCACGTGAGCTGGAGCCGGGGGACCAGCCGGCCTCCTTGCTGGGACCGAGGGGCTCCTGGGATGTGGGACGTTCTTGATAAAACAGGAAAAGCAGGGCAAACCGGGGCGGGTGGGTCACCCCGCGGGGTGGGAGTCAGCCCAAACCCGGCGTGTGGACAGGCTGGTCAGCTCGGCCGCGGGGGTCGAGGCTGGGGCTCGGCTCTGACGTGTGTTTGTGGAGCCCCCAGCCCGGTCCCTGACTGTGTTAACCGTGCCCTACACGCCCGGCTTCGTTTGAACCTCAAACAAATCCTGATGAGATAAGTGCAGACCCCATCGTACAGACGAGGAAGCCCGAGGCCCAAGAGACACGTGTGTCAGAGGACGTGCAGTGAGGGCAGGGCCGGGTGTGGCCCAGGGCTGCCGACAGCAAGGCCAGGGCCCGCGGTAGACGCTCCCTGGGCGATGCGGGGATGCGCAGGCAGAAGCCGGCCGCCTTGGGTAGAAATCAGGAAAGACGCTCGCGCCTGCCTGCCTGCCTGCCTGTCTGCCTGCCTGCCAGGTGCAGCTCACGGAGGCAGGGTGTCTCAGAGGGGACAGAGCGGCCCCCGGGGCAGAAGGAGAATCATGACCACGCAGAGTCAGGCGTCCAGCGTCCCGTCTCCAGCGGGCGTGTCCAGGGACCCGGATAAGCTCAGGTTTCCAGAAGTTGCTTAGGGAGGCAGTGGTCTCCCCGCCCCTGGACAAGGTTTTTAGAAACCAAGTCCATCCCCCCATGGCCTTGGGTCCCTGTGTCCAGTCCTGCTTTCACTGACTGCCTGAGGGCCGTGCAGAGCAGAAGGGTTTAACACGTGTCCTTCTGTGCTTTTCCCAAGATGAAATTCTAGTCAAGGAGATGTTGGAGCCAAATAGATCATCAATGTCTACATTGATACAAAATAGTGGAACAACGTCATCAACAAGATTATTCAAGGAGAAAAGCAAGTATACACTTTTTCAAGCCTTAATTGCCTATATTCCTGGAGGTCTGTGGTGTGTATGCACAGTTTCATCTTGGCAGCATCTTTGAGCTCAGCTACTCCTGGGGCGAAAGCAGATGGAGATGTGAAGGACACAGTAGTCCCATATTTTCTGTAATCTTCCCGAGGCAGGAAGGTCCAGACGGGCAGAGACAAGCTCCTGTACTCTGGGGGGGTCTCTGTGGGCACGTGCAGGAGAGGTCTGGTGCTTGGGGTGCATGTGGGGTTTAGTCACTGCAGGACCCCAGGATGCATGCAGGTCGGAGCTTCTGACTACCCGGCGAGTGTGACGCTCCCCTAAGCCTCCTGAGAGCAGGGGCGGGGAATTGAGCCCAGTCGACAGGGGACAAAACTAGGGTCTGAATGGACTGGCCCCGGCCACAGAGCTGATAGTGAACAAAACAGCGTGCTTTTCCCAAGTGAAATTTTGTTGTTGCTCAGCCGCTCAGTTGTGTCCAACTCTTGGCAACCCCATGGACTGCAGCACGCCAGGCTTCCCTGTCCTTCACCATCTCCCAGAGTTTGCAGCTTAGCGTGGTCCAAACATACACAGAAAAGGGAAATAGCACCCTGAGGTCCAAGCAGAACACTCGGTTAACCCTCAACGATGGTGAGAGCCGCGTGTCTGAAATTACAACAGGGCATGAAATGCATTCAGCAGCAGGGAAGGTCAGCGTTTACTTGAAATTCTGCATCCAGATGTCAATGTCAGTTCCTGGGATTAGCTCTCGGAACATCCGCCAAACGGTTGGGTTCACAAAGGTCAGAGAATGCCCGCCTGTGCATGTTGACTCCCTAGAGCACGTTGTCAGGAGAAGCTGGAAAGTGTGTTAGCGCCCCCGCCTCAGGTTCCAAAGTGCAGTGTGGGTCAGAGCAACCCTGCATCATACTTTCTCCCATTCTTTCCACGCTCCTCCTCAAGATGCCGGCATTGATGAGAGCAACCAACTCAGCGCTGCTGAGGGTTTCCATGAGTTTGCAGACGTGTCACCAATATCTCTGGAGACTGAGGACAAAATTCTCAATGGTAAATGCACCCCGGCGGGCCCCCACCTGAGCTCAGACGTGGTGCAGACAGAGACGCCTCTTCCCCGGACGAACGGCCCAGTCTGGAGAGCGAGGCTGCTTTCCGCAGATCACTGCGGCTCGGGAGGGGAGCTGCCTCAGAACACGTTCCGGCCGGCCCACTGAGTGTCTCTGAGGCGGGGCCCGGGGATCTGCATTTCAGCCCATCCCCCAGTCTCTCCAGTGAGCTGGAATACGTTTGGAATACGGAGCAGGCAGAGGGCTGATATTTCTAACGTCTCAGAAGGCGTCGCACACCTGGACTTGTGCGGATCGCCTGCAGCCCAGTATGGTGTTGGCTAAGTGGTGGTGGTCTGTTTCTATCATGCATCTCTGCTTATTGATTGGGATTCTGCTTTAAGAAAGAGCTTGCCCTTTATAAATATGTGTGCATATTTAAACGCTTCTTAATATCCATTCACACTCATAAATACTTACTCCATTCGGTCAATTTTAGCACGTTAATGTCATTATTTTCTTTGTCCACACTGCCCCGAGCTTGCCTGGGGAACACCTTCCGTTCAGTTTTTCTGTCCTTCGTCACCCCGCCCTTGGCATGTCCTCACTCTCTGGCACCACAGCACGTCCTGGGCAGAAGCAGACTCAGACCCTCGCACACACACACAGACGCCCACAGGCACAGACACCACCTCTGTGTTGGGTCCCCTGTCCCCCTCCCCGCTCCCCTTGCTTCTCTCTAAACCACAGTGCACCCCTCGAGCATCACAGGGTTCTTTCAGGACCCTTTGTGAAGCTCCTTTTGGTACCACTTTGTCAGAAACCTGGCTCCCACTTCCCACAACATATTCAATCCCTTGCTCAGTCCTGGGTTCAGGATGCTGCCCCGCCCCCCACCCTAGAGCAGACCCAGGCCCCCTGCTGCAGAATGACACCTATGATTTAGTGTGGCCCGGGGCCTCCCCTCCCCCCGGGCGCTCCACGCGTGGCTTCTTTCCATCATCAGCTCCCTGCTGCTGTTCGCTTTCAACGTCGGTCCCTTCTTCCTGTTATTTATAAATACTTATTTACAGACCTCCTGGGTGGCTCAGACGGTAAAAGCATCTACCTACAATGCGGGAGACCCGAGTTCAATCCCTGGGTCTGGAAGATCCCCTGGAGAAGGAAATGGCAACCCTCTCCAGTATTCTTGCCTGGAAAATCCCATGGACGGACGGAGGAGCCTAGCAGGCTACAGTCCATGGGGTCGCAAAGAGTCGGACACGACTGAGCGACTTCACTATTTACGTTTGACTCTGCAGCACATCACCGTGGTTCTGGAAGTCACAGCTATAGGGAAAGGAACAGACACGCCTCCCCCGCCCCGTATCCCCACTGGCTGCAGGGGACCAGCCTCGTCAGCTCCACCCTGCCCTTGCCAGGTCTCCTTTTGCGCAGATGAGGAGATGAGGGATATCCGCGTGGCCCTCCTTTATTGCTCAAGGGGCTCACACTGTAAACCGCCTCTAGCCTTTTTTCCCCACTCAACCTTGAAAACTGAGGATCATTCTGCACAGGAATGGTCTGGGTCTAGTCCCCAGATGCACGGCATCCCGCAGGGTGTGTGAGCCCCCAGAGCCTGGTATGTGCACAGTCTTCTCACTTGTTTCCAGCCTCTGCAGCTACCAACGCTACAAACACTGCTGCAACGAACAGCCCGGCACGTGTGAAGCTTTCTGTTGTTGGCGATGAATCTCCAGGGAAAATTCTTAGGACTGGGATGAGGGGTCAAAAAAGGAGTGACCTGTAATCTTAAGAGTCAGATAATGCCTGACCCCAGTGTTCATTATACATAAGAACTTCCCAAAACACTTTCCAATGAAATCTGAAAACAAGAGTGGTGTTTTAACCCAGACTTCTAAAGAAAAAGTGTGAGCCAAGATGTTGTTAAATATGTAATCACGCAAATGTTTCCCCCTTTCTCCCCATGTTCCTCATCCAAGAACCCAGTGTTGACGCGTCTTACCAAACCAGCGGCCCCGAGGGTTACCGTGACTCGCAGATCTCCTCAGACACTGAAGACAGTCTTCACAGTAACGGTAAGGGTAGCCTGCCGACCCGCCCCCTCCCGGCTCGCACCCGGCGTGCAGAGGAGAGAGGCTGTGGGATCCAGCCTCCCCTCCGTGTGTGCCCACGCTTGTCAGATACCGCCAACCTGATGGGTGAGGAGGGGTTCCCATCTTCTCTTAATTTGCAATTTTCTAAGTAAGAGTGAGTTTGGACAGCTCACATTTTAAAGGCCATTCTTTCATCATTACAAGATCTTTCCTTTTATTCTTTCCCTTCAGTTGTTCTTCAAGGCTTGTGTTTAAAATATAGTGGAAACATACGGTATAAACCCTGTAACTTGCTTCTTCAGGCAATATTACAATGCTTTTCTCTTCTCCTTCCGGTTGTGTTAAGGTAGTGCAGCAGGACTGTCTGACTTAGACGCGTCGCGGAACCATGGCCACAGTTCAGGAAGCTAGCTCCCCGAGCGCCCTGCCGGTGTTCACGTTAAGGAAGCCCCGGGAGGAGCAAGCATCTGGGTGCTTGAACCCTGTCAGAGAGAGAACGTTCTAACTCCACCCTTCCACATGCCGCTGAGCAGCTTCCCCAGCACCGTTTGCTGGGCAGACTGTCGTTTCTCCGTTGTGTGGCCTTGCCTCCTCTGTCGTGGGTTAATTGGCCGTAGGTGTGTGCGTTTATTTCCGGGCTCTCTTCTGTTAAATGGATCTCTGTGTCTGCTTCCACACCAACCCCACATGGCTTTGATTCCTGTAGCTTTGTAGCACTTATCTGAAGCCTGGGAGGGTTATGCCTCCAGCTTTGTTCTTTTTCCTCAGAATTGCTCTGGCAATTCTGGGTCTTTTGTGGTTCTATATAAATTTTAGCATTATTTGTTCTGGTTCTGTGAAAAGTGTTGTGGGTAATTTGATATGGATTGAGTTAAATTGGGAGCTTGCTTTGAGTAATATATCCATTTTAACTGTACTAATTCTGCCAATCCAAGGGCCTGTCTTTCCTTTTTTTTTTTGGACTCTTCTTCAATTTCATTTATCAGTGTTCTATGGTCCTCATCCTGTGTCTTTCATCTCCTTTCCTTTATTTCCAATGTTTCAGCATCACTTTAAGTACACAGCACATACTTGGGCATTGCTTTCTGAGGAGCGTTACCAAAAATTAAATTTAATGCCTGAGTTAAGCTGATGTGCATCATTGACGTGACTGGTAAAGCCTAAGAGTCGCACATCGACAGAACTTTAAAGCAAACTGGTAACTATGGGGTAAACCCAAACAAGGATTCCTGAGTCAAACAATAATCCAAATAAATGTGGCCATCTTCCTCCGACTCGGAAACGGACTGAGGCTCAGGGAGGCTCGTCTTCCTTCCTCCCGGGCTATGAGGTCCCGGCCCGTGAGGGTGACACCCACGTCTCCGAAGAGGGCTGCTCGGGACAACCCCGCCACGGCGATTGATGGGAAGAGGCTCTGGGTGGTCAGAGCCCATTCCAGTTTCAAGTCCACCTGAGCACCCCACAAGGAGGCTGCAGCCCCCGAGAAGCCACGACTCAGGTGCTCCGATGCCCGAGCCTGGGCGGACCTGTGCCCGGGCAGGGCACCCGTGGGCCCCACTAGGGGCTCGGCAGCCCTCATCTGTGGGCTGAGAGTGCGTGTCAGCTTGGAGCCTGGTTGTCGGACAGGAACGTGGAGCGAGATCACCCAGGGCAACAGCTCAGCTCTCGGGTGTGAGATCTGAGGCCACGTGGCCCCGCCTGGGAGTCCTGGGGCGAGAGGAACCTGCAAGGGACCCTGCAAGGGGCCCCTCTCTGGGACCAGGGAGAGCCCCCAGCAGTTTCCCAGAGGCCCCTGGGGCAGCGGCGGCTCTGACTGCTCCCCACAGTCCTTCGTGCCTTCCTCTTGGCGGCTTCACTCGCGTTTTTTAATGAGCCGGAAACGTTGCAGCGGAGAACGAGGCGGTGTCTGCCTTGCCGGTGAGTTCCCAGTGGAACCGACATCATCAGTCTAGAAGCCAGCAGCCAGCGCCCGGAGACACAGATTTACCTAGAACGTCCTCCAGTTGCCAGAGATAAAGCCACCTCCATGAAATTGCTCCTGATCCTGTTACATTGCTTCGCCTCCCTGAACTTCTGTGCCGTCATCTGTAAGCTGAAGCTAGTGGAGCTTTGCTGGGGCTGGTGGTAAATAACTCACCTACCAACGCAAGAGGTTTGATCCCTGGGTCAGGAGGATCCCCGGAGAAGGAAATGGCAACCCACTCCAGTGTTCTTGCCTGGAGAACCCCATGGACAGAGGAGCCTGGCGGGCTGCAGCCCCCGGGGTCTCAGAGTCGGACAAAACTGAGCACTTGTGTTCAGACGCTCAGTCGCTCAGTTGTATCCGACTCTGTGACCGCATGGACTGCAGCACGCCAGGCCTCCCTGTCCATCACCAACTCCCGGAGCTTGCTCAAACTCATGTCCATTGAGTCGGTGATGCCATCCAACCATCTCATCCTCTGTCGTCCCCTTCTCCTCCCACCTTCAATCTTTCCCAGCATCAGGGGCTTTTCCAGTGAGTCGGCTCTTCACATCAGGTGGCCAAAGTACTGGAGCTTCAGCATCAGTCCTTCCAATGAACACCAGGACTGATCTCCTTTAGGACTGACGACTGAGCATACACACACACAATGGACCCTTCACCTATGGAGCTTTGTGAGGATTAAATAAATGCAGGTAAAGAACTTGGGCAGACAGAGCCTCGCTCGTAAGAAATGCCAGCCTTTATGAAGGTATAATTTTCACGCAGTGAAATCCGTCTTCTTTAGCGTCCCACTTCCTCAAGTTTTGACAAATGCATAGCACTGTGTCACCAACACGGAGAGCAGATACAGAAAAGGCGGGTCACCCACGTTCCAGGCCTCTGCGTAGTCAGCTTCTTCCCCTGCCCCCAGCCCTGAGAAGGCCTGGCCTGTTTCCTGTCCCTCCGACGCTGCCTTTTCCGGGATGTCTACACGAGGCGTCGTTCGCTGTGTAGACAGAGCCTGTTTCCTCCATCAACAATTTGCCAGGTCACGTGTGCGTCTGGCACCTTCCTCCTCCTCCGTGAGTGACACTCTGCTTGAACCACAGCTTGCTTATTCCTCACCAGGTGAACGACATTTGAACGGTTGCCAGGTTTCAGAATTACAAATAAAGCCACTGCAACCGTCTATATAGTAGCTTTGGGGTAAATAAAAATTTTCATTTCATTTAAATAAATATCTAGAGGTATGGTAACTATGTTTTACTTTGTCAGAAACTGTTGAAACAGGTTTTGCTGGATCCTCCCCAATATTTGATATTTCTACTATTTAACAAATCTAGTGAGCCTGCAGGAGTACCTTCTTGCAGTGCTAATTTTCATTTCTCTAGTAACCAATAATGTTGAGCATCCTGTCCTGTTTATTTGCCTGTAGGAAACGCAAATCCACCCCAGTATTCTTGCCCGGAGAACCCGTGGACAGAGGAGGCTGGTGCGGGCTACAGTCCACGGAGTCACAGAGTCGGACACGACTGAGCATGCACACATATGCATATCTTCTTTGGTCAAACCTCTGTTCAAATATTTTCTCCATTATTAGTTTCTTTTCCTATTGCATTTTGAGAAGCATCTGTATGTTTTGGATACAAGTCTTTCATCAGATATGTGATTGGAAAATATTTTCTACACCAGACTGGTTTGCTTTTTCATTTGCATAACATTGCTTTTCAAAGATCAGAAGTTCTTAATATTGATCAAGTCCAATTTATCAATTTTCATTTTCTGGATCATGTTTTTGGTGTCAAATATCCGAAATCGTTGCCTAATTCAAAGTCACGAACACTCCCTATGTTCTTTTCTTTACAGCTGCAGCTTTCACGTTTGGGCCTCGGGCCCACTCCCAGCTCATGGTGTACGTTATGAGAGGTACAGACGTCTTGGTCTACTTTCCCACACATCAAGGTTCCATTGTTTCAACACCATTTGTAGAACGAGCTCAGCTTTCCCTGTCGAGTTGCTTTTGCTGACATTTTGCTCTTGAATTGCCAGATGGTGTCAATCAGTCGATGGCATGTGTGTGGGTCTATTTCTGGATTCTCTCTTTTATTCCACTGACATAAGATCTATTCTTTCTCAGATAGCACATTGTATCAGTCACTGTATGTTTACAACAATGTTTGAAATCAGGTAGTGTGAGTCCTCCTACTTTGGTCTTGATTTTCTAAATCAATTTAGCTCTTCTGGTTCCTTTGTCTTCTCATAAAAATTTAAGACACAGCTTTTTAATTTCTAAAAAAAAAAAATCAGATGTGGTTTTGATTGGGATTTCTACAACTCCACAGACCGCTTGGGAAGAAGCCAACATCTGGACAATATCTAAGTCTCCAAGCCTGCAGTGTCTTCACTTCTTTAGGTCTCCCGTGACTCTTCTCATCAGTGACTAAAACCCTGCAAACATTTAATCATATTTATACAAACACATTTACTAATTCTTGGTGTTGTTACAAATGGTACTTCTTTCCATTCCCAGTTGTCTGTTTCTAGTGTATGGAAATGTGATTGTTTTACACTCATCCTGTAACCACCCTGAGCAACCCGCCCTTCAGTCCCAGGAAACTTCCTGCAGAATCATCAGGATTTTCTTTGTAATCACATCATCTGTGAACAGTTTTATTTATATACATATACATACACATATATATCTTCTATCTATTTTTCTTGCCTTATCACCCCAGCTCCAATACAATGCTCAGTGTTAAATAGGAGAGGTTAGAAGTGAAAACATTAAGGATGCTTTTACTAAAGGTGATGTTAGCTGTGGGCATTTTTAATAGAACCCTTTCTTTAGGTTGAAGAAGTTCCCTTCCTCTCCTAGTTTATTGAGCGTTTTGAACAGGTGTTGCGTTTTGGCCAAATCTGTTTCGGTACCTGTTGCAGGCACAGTGAACTTTTTTAGTAAAAAGTCAGACAGTAAATAATTTAGCCTCTGGGGGCAACGTGGCTCCTGCTCTCACTGCTTACTACATCCTGGCACAGAAGTAGCCAGAGAAAACGCATAGAAGCCTGGGTGAGCTTCTCATTCAACAAAACTTCGCTTATTAGAATAGGTGCTGATCCATTCTCATCAAGAGAAAAGAGGCAAGGAAAAGAGAGGTCGCTGCTTTTGGCATAATAACTTACAGCCCACAAGTCCTCGTTCACCAGCCACTGATCTTTGGAAATGATCAACTGGTTTGTTTTGTTTTTTTAATGCTGTTTATATCATGAGTTACACGAAATTGATTTTTGACTGTTGAACCAGCCTTGTATTCCCAGAATAAACCCAGCTGGTCATGACAGTGTCATTTCTATATATCTTGGATTCAGTTTGCTAAAATGCACTTAATTTTAATTTTCCCACCTGTGTTCACTGGTGACATCTGCCTGGAAGGGAGGATGTCCCCAGGCCCTGCCCGAGGCCACGAGCCACGTCACGAGCTGTGTGAGGCACTGCTGTCTTGGAGCTCATGGTTTGTAACATTGAAAAGACGTTTGGAATCTTGCCTTAACTTTCAAAGACTTGATTGTTTTATTAATTTTCCCCCCAGGAAAGAAGCACCCCCAAACTGATCAACAATTGAAACAATCGGTTCTGGACATGATCCTTCAAAATATCGGAAAATCTTCAGGTAAAGCGAACAACGGCGTGGTGGCAACAGGGGTCGGCCCCCTGGTGGGAAGGGAAGTACGGAGTCCACTCGGAGGACCCCCGTGGGCCGTGAGCAGCTCCGGATGAGAGGAGACGCCATCCTAGGGGGACCCTGTGAGCCCCACAACAGAGCCCACAGTCCCAGGGTCACCAGCCACCTGTGGGCTCCTCACCCTCCTTGGCTGAACCGAGCAAGACTGAGCCTCTCTCCAGAAATAACTGGGGTGAGGGGGACTGTGAGACACCCACGTGCCCCAGTGCCCAGGCCCAGGGAGGTCACCACAGCGGCGGGCAGCCACGCGCCTCGCCGCCAGCACCTCCCGCCCGGGACCTGCTTCCCAGGCCTTTCCAGACACCTCGGCCTCGGCCTCTCGTGCCTCTGAAGCTGCGGCTCTGCATCCCCTCCTCGCTCGCCGACAACCTCCCCTAAACCCACCCTCCCCACTCCTCCTCCAAGCAAACTCGCCTCGTAGCCTCAGCCCTTCCCCTCGCTGCCCACAGACCAGGGCGTCACCAGCCGAGCCGCTGGGATCCCAGGGAGGCTCAGGGTAGGGGGTGGAAGTCCTGGAATTTCTCAAGGAAATCTCTCTCTGCACAGGAAACTCTCTCCAGTAAGCGGCAGAGGAAGAGAGCGGCCCAGAGGCGTCTTGGAGAGCGGTCCGGGGCTGTGCGCTCCGAGGGAGCCCCCCCGAGCGGGGCACCCAGACTGCGTGCGCGCACACCCACCCTTAGCAATAAAGAGCACATGTATGTACACACGTAACGCTGGTAACCGCCCCACAGAAGGACAGTGTTCTCTTCTGTGACTTTAAGCAGTCCCTTTGAATGTTAAGCTAGAAGGTGAGGGTACGTGGTTTTCTTTTAGTTTTCGTAAAGAAACCAGAAACAAACAAACAAAAAAAACATTTGAGAAGAGCATGCAGACCTGCCTCTTTGCTACAGGGCAAGGCTTGAGATCCTCGAGGATACGTCCATGAAGAGCCAGCCTGAAGACCTGAGTGTCAGCCCTCGCGCCTCCCTCCTCTGGCAACAAAGTGTGCGCACACATAAACGCCGTTGCATCGCCCCGTTCACCAGGCTGGGGAAATGCAAACTGGGGCTCCGTGTAGGTTTTAAGAAACAAGCGTGGGAACACGGAGGGACGCAGTGGTGGGGTGTGAGAGGATCCGGGCAGCAGCGCCTGCCGTCTGACCCCCGCTGCTCCCCCCACTGCCGACCAGGGTGCTTTGCTGCGCTCCTTCCGTCCGCGAACCCTTCATGGGTGTCTTTCCGTTGGATCCCATTCAGCTGAAAAGGCGCTGTGTTCAGCTGAATGTCAACCCCTCTCCATGGCTAAGCCAATGTGTTTGCAGAGACCTCCACTGCACAATTACCAGGGCAGGTTGCACTGTCTTCGTTGAGCCAAATAGAGGACAAGAAGAACCTCTAAGGGAGGGCAACACGGGGAAGAAGGCAGGACAACCTGGAACAGAACAGCTCGTCACTTACTAATTTGACCTAACTATCTAGAGTCTTAGTCAACAAGCGGGACATCGTCCCCACCACAGAAAACCTGAGCCGGGACGAAGCAAGGTCTGCATGGCAGCCAGGAGGGCATGGAGATGCGAGGGCCTCGAGGCCACCACTGGCAGTCCGGTGTGCCCAGGAGGTCCAGGGCCTCCATGGAAGCTCTTGTCCAAGTTTCACCTCGAGCGAGACTCGGCACCGGAGGGCAAGAGGTGGGCAGCGGCTGCCCATGCCTGTCAGAGGGCCTGGGCCGCAGGGGCGCGGGTGTCCAGAGAGGAGCAGGCAGGGGCCAGGCCCGGCCCCCGTGGGGTAACGACCACCCGTGGGACCAGCCCTGTGCCCACAGGGGCGTCTCCAGATACCTGGGTAACGCGAAGCCGTGACGGCCGCAGCGGGTGCCTGGAGCAGGGCAGGTGTCCTGCGAGGCTGGTCTGCGCTCGGTGGGGAGGGGAGGCCTGACAGAGGCGGCCGGCCGGCATCCCCGCGGGGCAGACGCAGGCTGCCGCGCCCTCTGGGGACCCCCGGGGGTGGGGGCCGGGGTGAGGTTAGTGGTGGGGCTGGTAAGCCCTTTGGAGGGCACCAGGCGGAAACTGCCGTCAGCAGCATGAAGCTGTGCTCCGGGCAAGCTGCTATGCGACTTTCCCCCCTTGCATTTTTATTAAAAGCCAAACCGGAATAAAGGCAGAGAAGCACATTTCTCTCCTTGAAGAGACACCTGCATCATGTCCTCAGAACAATATCCACAGTCACTTGGTGGAATTTGCACACTGTTTGACTCAGTTCTCTGGAGGCAGAGATCCCCGTGTGCTCACGCCCCTGCTCCCTGAGTCCGAGGGCTGGGTGTGGCCCGGGAGGCCGCAGTGGCTGTGCACACCCCGCCCGCGGCGCCCCCTTCAAGCATGCAGGGGGTCTGACCCCGACGGCCCAGCCCCAGCGCGGGGCCTCAGCGTCTGGCAGCCTGCTCTCGTGGGGCCAGGCGACCCCAGCACGGGGCCTGCTGCACCTGGGTCCCCCCGGATGGCACAGCAGTGCAGACGCACTCAGGGTGGGGGGTCTGCCTGGTTGCCCAGGCGCACATAGCACCCCCCAGCGTGGCCAGCGTGGTTTCCACCCGTCTTGCCCTCGCATGGACCTGGCGCCCCGTGACCCAGTCCGAGTTTGACTGTGGCTATTCGACCCAAGTCTCCTTTCCCTGCAAGTGGGGCTCTCCATGGGCTGTGCCCTCCTGTCCCGGAGTCCAATCTGGAGGACACGCCCTCCCCAGAGATGGGGAGTCGCCCATGATGGGAGTCTGCTGGCGACCAGGCCCGGGGGACAGGCCACTTGCCCACCAGGACGGGTGGCCAGTTCTCCAGCACGAGGCCAGCCTTGGGGCTTTGGCCTCAGCAACTGGCCTCCCTGGGCAGCGGCAGTGGGGGCAGCGGGGGCGGGGGGGTCCTGTCCACTGGGCACATGGCCCCACTGACCAAGGACTGTGCTCTGGCCCCACCCAGCCCCGCCCCCGGTGACGGCCCAGAAGCTGAGAGCCTTGATCGTTTTCTGGTGGAAGCAGTGACCTCCCGGGGCCATGGGGGACTCCTGCCTCCAGACAGCTCACCCACCGTGGGCTCTCCCCTCCCCTACCCTAGGGGGAGCCCCTACTCAACGCTGACTCTTCTGGGCGAGACCCTGCTGGGTGACAGGCTACCTGACCCTCGAGGGGGCCAGACCCACAGCCCGCCCTGGGGTGTGAGCGCCTCCACCTGGCCCCGCCCCGCCCCGCGGCCCCGGCCCCGCCCCGCAGCCCCCGCCCCGCGGCCCCCGCCCCCGCCCCGCGGCCCCCGCCCCCGCCCCGCGGCCCCCGCCCCCGCCCCGCGGCCCCGGCCCCGCCCCGCGGCCCCCGGCCCCGCCCCGCGGCCCCGGCCCCGCCCCGCAGCCCCCGCCCCCGCCCCGCGGCCCCCGGCCCCGCCCCGCGGCCCCCGGCCCCGCCCCGCGGCCCCGGCCCCGCCCCGCAGCCCCGGCTCCGCGAAGCTCCTCCTCAGCCCACAGGCCAGCATTGACTGCCTGACGGCTCTCCAGCAGCGTGCGAGCATGCTTTCTGCCATGCTTTCTGCCGAGGACTCGTCTCTGGGAGACGCTCGGGACAGAACAGAGGCAGGCTCCGAGGCCCGCAGGCTCTCGGCAGTCCGTCCCAGAGACGGACTGGGGAACCCGCTTCCCAGCTCTGAATTTCTAAACCGAAGGTAAACGTGTACCCGCTAGGGAGCGCTGACCCTCACCCTGGGTCCTGCAGGACCCTGCGCCCAGAGGAGCCGGTGCGGGTGTCGGAACACCAATCTCCCCTCACCTCCGCCGGCGCGGAGACCCTCGCTCACCCAAGCCCAAGGGGCGCACACAGTCCAGTTTCCTGGCTCCAGACGCAGTAATTCACGTGCTGAAGCAGAAACCCTGCTGACACCCGGCCCGGAGCCTGGGGGGTGAACCGTCCTCACAGACAACTGGAGAAAAAACCAACACATCTGAAAGATAATTGCTTTTAATTGTCTAAGTTTTCACTTACGCAACATAATAAAGGCAGATTTATGTGACTTGATATGACATTTTTACAAAAAATGTCCCCCCAACATCTGGGCAGCAGTATATAAATATTTACAATGAAAAAATAGGCAAGGAAAAAGGAAATCTTCATTATTCAAGACAATTTCTTTCCAATGCTTATCAGAATCCTGAAAATAAAGTACTTCATTAACTTTCGAGGCATCCATATTTACACCATGCTTCAGCTGATGGTTCAAGGAACTGAGGCGTCAGGACTCTGCCCTTTTCTACACTATTTCCCAAGTTATCTGAGAGTAAATGATACAAAAATGTAAACTTTGAAGGAAGAGAAAAAAACAATAACGTGTAAACGCACTGATAGGTCCTTAGAGAGGTTAATATTTTACAACACTAAAAACCAAAATAAAATGCTCTCTATATTTCCTTAGTAGGGACGTTAGATTTCAATTTAATTTGGTTATATTAACAAAAACTGCCTCTAAAGAGGATGTTAAAAAAATAGCAATGACATTACCATCTCAACTGATGAATATCCATCGCCTTAATTTTCTCTAAAAGAAAGTGTGATCTTTTAAAAAGTGACAAATATAAATCATACTGTGGAGGGCTTAAGAGGCCTCAAAGTATGGTATCTTTTACATATGAAGACTTTAAAAAATAAATTCGGATAGTGCAAGCCAGCCTGTTTAACTTAGTGACGTCACAAACACGGTCAGCTTCGCCGTCTAGAAGCACGCCCTTCCTCTGGCCGAGCCGGCCGGCGGGGCTGAGGCCAGCAGGCCATCCCGGAGGCCATGCGACGTTCCCATGACGACGCCCCAGCGGCCGCCCCGCGGCTGGGCCTCAGGTGTGGGAGCTGCGCCGGCCCCGGGCGCCCAGGGAGACGCGCAGCCGTGGCTCCCGTGCACGGTAGTGCTCATTGAAGTCCAGCCTGAAGCTCAGGAAGCGCAGGCTCTCATCGGGGCTGGTCGTCAGCAGCACCAGGAACTGCTGCACCACGCCCTGCGGAGACAGAGGGGGTGCCCTCGCTCAGGCACAGTCAGAGCCCCCGCTGCAGAGCCCCGCAGGGGGTTCCGGCAGCTCCCACCATGGCGGGGTGCCGGGACCAGGGGGGCACACCATCAGTGAAATTCACAACAGCAGCTTCATGGGAAAGGACTAACCAACAGATTGTCCTTCTGGCCCTTAAGTCCTACAAGAATCAGTAAAATAGCAAAGCAAGCTCGGAAAAGGAACCTGCTGTTTTAATTCCGAGCAGGAAAGCCCAGCACTATGCTGCTCACCTTCCACGCGACTAGAAAGCACGCTGAGTCAGGAAGCCCCGACGGGAGACACTCAAGAATTGAGGAACAACGTGCACTGGAAGCCAAGGCCTCGGGGCCCAGGGCCAGGGCTGAGTCACTAGTGGGCCCCCTGCTCACACCGCAGACCGCCCTCCACTCAGGGGACGCGCCTGGGAGTTCCGACCCGTCCTGAGCCGCAAAGACGAAGCTGGGTGACTGAGTGAGGTCTGTCTGTCCCACGACAGCACATGTGCCTTGTGGGGGACGGCACAAGGTCTGGACACGCACCTGGTAGAAATGGGTCAGAATTCGCAGCTGGGAGCACATCTTCGGGATGGACTCCCGGAACTCCTGGACCCTCTGGTTCTCTTGCTCCTCCTCTGCTGCTGTCACGCCCCACTGGCCCTGAGTCAGGAGAACCAGAGGTCAAGGCGCACGCAGGCTGGGGTAGACGTGGGTGGGGGAGCTGTTTCAGGGCCGTCTCCTTGCAGTTCTGATGCACAGGGTTGTGTACACGCGGCCGGGAAATCACCCTGCTGCTGCACCATGGGGGACGGGCTGGGACGCCCGCTCCAAGACCGTGGTGTGCACACGTGCGTACAGGTGTGTGTGTTGCAGGGGGGCTCCAAGGCTGTGATGTGCACACGTGCGTACAGGTGTGTGTATTGGTGGGGTGGCTCTGACCGTGGTGTGCACACGTGCATACAGGTGTGTGTGTGGGTGGGGGGTCTCCAAGGCTGTGATGTGCACGTGCGCGTACAAGTGTGTGTGCTGGAGGGGGGCTCTGAGACCATGTGTGCACACATGCGTACAGGTGGGGGGGGGGCTCCAAGGCCGTGGTGTGCACACGTGTGTACAGGTGTGTGTGTTGCGGGGGGCAAGCAGTCAGAGAGCGAACAGCAGGGTGGGCTCCTGCTGGAAAACACGACTTCCAAACACGAGACACACAGAAGGATCCTGCATGTATCCTGGACACCTGGTCACACCTGTGGGTGCTCCAGGAAGCCGGGAGACAGCAGAGAACAGCTCCCCGGGCCCCGCACAGGCCCTTCAACATGCAGGGGCCTCAGGTCTGACGGTGGCTTCTCCAGTCACAGCCTCCTCAACACTGACCACCCCTCAGGCATGGTTTCAGCTTTGTCGACTCCTGCCGTCTGGACATTTCACACCAAACACCCCGCCTCACGATGCAGGTCTGCTCCGCGAGGCGCTGGCGCGCACAGCGGGGACCATCTGCAGACAGGCCTGGGCCCAGAGCGCAGGCTCACGGCTCCCAGGAAGGGCAGGTGCTCCAGGCCAGGGCGGTCTGGGAGCCACAGCGTGGCTGGCTTTCCCCATACTGTCTGCCCGCCAAGCAGCGACACGCGCGAGCATGTGAAAACGGGTGCTCCAGGGAGCGTGTTTACTTATTATCACGCCTGCTTTGTGAATCAGGAAACTGGACTCTGGCAGGGCAAGTCAGCAAAGGCAGGAAGCCAGTGACGGGCGTGGGCCTCCACGCTGTCCTGCCCAGGAGGCCCCGGGGGGTGTCGCCAGCTCTGATGTCTCAGCCAAACCCTGCTCCTGGCAACGCAAATGGAGTGAACACAAGTGCAGGACACACAGAGGATTCTTCCGTGTGTCTCATGTTTACAAGTCTTGTTTTCCAGCAGGAGCCCACCCAGCTCTTTGCTCTCTGACCCCACCTCCCCCCAGCACACACACCTGTGCACATCACGGCCTCGAGCGGGCATCCTGGCCTCTCCCCCATGGTGCAGCAGCAGGGTGATTTCCCAGCCGTGCGTCCATGACCCCGTGTGTCAGAACCGCGAGGTGCCGGCCCTGAAACACCTGTCTCCACATACACTGAAGACAACCTGCCGGATGCGCTGCCGTCCTCCAAGTTACACCCCCACTGACACAGACCGGAAATACGCAACACAACCAAACTGCGTCAGCTGGAAAGCCATCCGTCACCACCCGGAGAACAAGCACCCTGAAAAAGCCAAAGCCTGTACAGATTGTATCCAATACAAGAGATCCCACGAAGACCCAAACTTATTCAATATTTGTACTTCAAGGTCATAAATGAAATACTTCAGTGAGGTCGCTAAAAACAGCCAAAGTGCAGAAATCCAGTTCCTGTGTGCACACGTGTGTCCACCAGCTCCAGATGGGTGTGTGCAGAGCCAGGCACCGCCCTGCGGAGACACCGACGCAGATGAACGTCTGCACACACCGTGAGGGACACTGGCCAGAGACCGAAATTTCCCGTGCACTTGGCCTTCGTTTGTCTTTAAGCTGGGTGACGGTGACCACCCAGCTCACTCAGGACCCGGCGAGACCCAAGGTGACCACAGCAGAGTCCCTGCGGGCTTGCAGTTTCCATGGCAACTGCTTACCACCTAAACCAACATGCCATCCGCCCCCAAACCACACCTCAGCTTCCCGCTGCTTCTTCTGGTCCTCAAACTGCAGGCGTCTCTGCAACTCCTCCAGGGCGGCCCTGCAGATGGCATCCTGCGTGCTCTGAAGCTCAATGATCTGGTCGAACACGGCTCTCAGCTGGTTGAGAAGAGCCTGGCGAGAGACGACAGCCTTTTAAGAACAGAGCCCCCAACACACATATTAATCGCTACACCTTTCAAATAACACACTGACCCTTAGCGAAAAGCTACCGTAAACCCAGACATCGACTCTGACTCTCAGGGGCTCTTAGCTGTTCTCACTCATCCCACACCCGTCCCAGGAGCACACGCGCCCTGAGCCGCCAGAGGAGCGGCCAGAACCAGCCCCGCCCACCCCGCCCTCCCTTCCCCGCCGCGACCTCGCGAGCCCCACGTGCTGCCCAACCCCCAGAGTGCAGAGCCGCGTCTGCAGTGCAGCTACTCGGAGGATCAGAAAGAAACGGGAAAGCATCTATTCTTTTTTTTTTGGTGACATATGCCAAAACCAGACCCAGAAAATATGAGAGAAAATTCTTTAAAAAATGTAAGCAGATTCTGCAAGGATTTTCAGAAAATGGTATCATACCATGCTTTGCGTCAGGAATGAAAGGGCGGTTTTGAACAAGTGTGACAGTACGTCTGCTTAATTCAAAGTATCTTCGCCCAGACACGGATGGCTAACCAGCCGAATAAAAAACTCAGATGGAAGGAAACGCCCTACAAACATCATGCTCCCCAAAAGGGCCCCTGAGACAAGCAGAGGTTTAGTAGGGAGTGGCCCTCAGCAAGCCTGACACGTCACTGAAATCACACAGTTAACATCAAAGATGCACTTGAAATTCTACTTCCTACTTCACATTTATCTCAAGTGAAAGCAAACTATTGCTTATTTCCCTTTTGATTTCTGAATAAAATCAAAGTTCCCAGAAGCCTCAGCACACGTAAGACACAACACTCAGAGCAGGGCCTGCAGGAGGGACTGTCAGCAACAAGGGGGCTCATCCTGACGGACGGCCTGTCCTGACTCTGTAGCCGGGGCCCAAGACTGTGCTTCCACCCACACCCCTGACAGAGAAGCAAGCCCTGAACGCTCGTTCCCGAGCTGCCTGGGGATGTGTGTGGGTCAGAGGTCACTGTCCGTCAGGACAGCTCTCCCGCCAGGAGCACACGAGGATGGCACTGCCCTCCCTGCACGCTCTCCCCGCCTCATGCCCGCTCCTGCCTCAGCTCCGCTGCTCCAGCCCCAACGGGAGACCCAGACCACACACTGATCCGCCACCAAGACAGGTCCGTCCGTCCGCCTTACCCTGGAGTCGGCGTCCAGCAGGCAGCGGGAGATGACGGTGCCCAGGAAGGCCTCGTGCGCGGCGATGATGTGGTCCAAGTCCTGCGCCTGCCGCACCTGGTTCCACAGCTCGTCCCAGGAGCACTCAAGCACCTGGAACCGCAGCCAGGGCCCTGGGGAGCTGGCGGCACGGCCGGCCCAGAAGCCAGAACCCAGGGCCCGAGGGAGTAGGCAGGCTGCGCGGCCAGCCCAGGAGCCAACACCCAGGGCCGGGGGGAGCAGGCAGGCGGCGCGGTGCGGCGCGGCCCGGGGACACCGTCTGGACCGCGTACGGGGCCGGCCGGGACCTACCTCAAAAGTGATGTAATACTGCATCTGGTGGATGAAGTGGACCATCTCGGACGCCAGGATGTGGCAGTGGTGCAGCACCCCGGAGAACTCTGCAAGACATCGGGGCGGCCGTCAGGCTCCAGGGAGGCCGCGGGTGCCCGCAGGCGGGGCGGGGTGGGGCGGGGCGGTCCTCCTGCAGCGCCAGCTCTGACGCTCGGCCCGAGGCCGGCAGCCTTCTGAGCCAGCCTCCGGGCGCAGACAGACAGGGCCGCCCAACCGAGCATCGAGCATCGCTGCCACAGAATGCAAGGATCTGACAAGAAACGCGGAAAACAACGTAACTGAACTTGAAATTGAAGAAAAAGTTATTTTATAATAATGCGGTATCTTGTATAAGATCAATTTTATGGTTTCTTTACAGTTAAGTCAGTCTGCCTACAGTGCATGAGACCTTTACTATCCCCTAGCTATTTGGAGACAAAATGACATCCCCTTAAGGAATATGACCTTGTCACCTGGGAGGAACATGAACTTGGAGGGGATGGACAGAGTCCATGCTCCACTCCTGTTCTTTATAAAACCAGCAAAAGGCTGGAGGGTCACCAGGGAGCAGCCGCTGTCTGCCTGGACTTTTCACTTATTCAGGGACTCCGCTGGACCGTTACAGGACAGCACTGTCCCCAAGGCCCCATCAGGGACCAGGGCCAGAGGGACACCGACAAGACGTGCCCCAGGTCAGATCTGGTGCGCCGCTGGGGCCACCCCAGGCCTGTGCTGCACTGCCCAGACAAGCTGCTCGCGGCAGCTGCGGCTCCAGGAGGAACCGTCTGCATCCCTCCTCAGAGAGGAGTGACCACATGAGACACACGAGCAGGGTGAAGAGAACTGTGCACCTCACTCAACTGTGAGCCTGAACACTCCCCCAAGCTGAGGCCAGGCCACACGTGGGGGCTCTGCAGGACACAGAGCTCCTGGCCGGGGAGAAGCTGAGGCACAAGGCCGCTGGACTCACAAGCCGTCAGCTGGTCCTTAACTCCAAGCAATACAACTCACACCTGAAGCAGCCCTGAGTCTCTCTACCCAGCGCCTTGAGAATAACGTTTAAAGCACAGTTAAAACGTAAGTACTTCTGTTTTTATGACTGGTCCACAAATATGCACATAATTCTAAAAATCCCGAGAGCGAAGCAACCTTCACCCTGAGGTCCAGTAAGGACACAAGTAAGCACAGCTCCCGTTGGACCGAGTGGGCAGCAGACAGCTTTGCACAGACACCAGGAGGGACCTAACCCTAACCTCCCCTCCGGCTGACCCAGGCGTCAGACTGTGTGCGATTCTCTACTGCCCCCTCAAGGCTGAAGGAGGAACTTCAGGGCTGGCTTTAGACACACCAGCTCTCAAGGGCTTGACCCCTCCAGGCTTGGCTGTCCTCTGAGCATCTTCACAGGTGCTTCTGCCAACTGGAGACACAGTGGAAACAGCCTTGAGTTGTTAAAAATACAAAAATACCCTAAAACCAGGTATTCACATCACTTGGATCTATAGCTGCTGCAGCAGTATTTAAACGTGACTTTATCAATGAACCACACGGCTCATTTCTCAAGGCTCTGGAGTCAGAGGACACTGGTAAGACCTCAGGTCTCCCCTGGATTCGGGGCCTCCGATCAGGGTCAGGCCTCCTGCAGACCCATCTGACATCCACTGTCCACTGGGACCCCTGAGCGCTGCTTCCTGATGGCCGGCTCGGAGCCCGGGTGAGGCACTGAGGCAGGAGACCAGGAAGCAGCCAAGGCCACAGCCCAGCTGGGCGGTGCTGCCCAGCAGCTGGGCAGAGCACTAACCGCCCAGCTTAGAAGCCAGCAAACAAGACAAGGACGCATCATAGGCGTCTGGTCACTGAGGACGACCTACTCCTCCACAGGGACAAAAACGAGCCATAAAGGGAAGTTCACAGTGAAGAACGCCTACCGACCTCAGAGCCAAGCCTGAACCACTCCAAGTGTGAGATGGGCTGTTACCGTATTCATCGCCAAAAAAGGAAAACAGTCCCGAGGTGACGGGGAGTCAACCACTCCTCCCTGTTCAGTTTTATTTCCAACAAGGACCAAAAAGGGGCTATTTGAACACTATTCTTTGGGGAGGGGGCCTCCCTGCGCTCCCCCCCACCGCCCCCGACACAAAGGCTGAGAAAGAACACACGAAGCTCATTCACCAGTGGCTCTGGACTGCACCTGTCCGTCTCATCTGGTTACATCATATCTGAAATATAAATCCAGTTGCCACTAACAGCAACAGTTTTTAGATTCACTGAATCTAAAGAAAAAATATCTTTAAAAACTTTAAACCATTTCAGATCAACATTCTCTTTTGTCCAGCTAAATATACATAAATGGATTTAATCGTCTAGGCAGACCATTATCAAAAACTCTTCTAAGCAAATCATTTTCAGGCCTAACTATTTATTCCAAACAACTGACCTTGAGGAACGTTACTAAAATGGTACCTGGGATGATCGTCATGGACACTGTGCACGTGGCCAGACAGACAGGCTCATGTGTGAAGGGCTCACAGGCTGTTCACAGGAGCATTTTGTGAGTCTTCCTGTATTTCTGCCTCAGATTTACAGTGGGAAGGACATTTCTAAACCTGCTGTGTTAACAAGACGAACCACCTGATAGATCTCTGCTCATCAAGTTGCCTGGCCATTAACAAGTAAAGTACTTCCCTCTAAGTTAAGTTAAAAATAAGAACTCTGTACCCCAAAAGAATCAAGGGCAAAAAAGGGCAATTTGCTGGAAAAAGAAACACAAATGACACAAAGAAGACTGTGTACAGTCAAAGGCAATTTTAAAGCATTAAAGGAAATTAAAATGAACTTAGTCTTCCCTGGGAGCTCAGTGGTTAGGACTCTGCACATCCACTGCAGGGGGCACAGGTTTCATTCCTGGTCGGAACTAAGATCTCGTATGCTCTGGGGCATAGCCAAAAAAATAAAGTAACAAATAATAAAAATAAGTGAATCTCAATTTTCACCAATCAAATTGACAATTTGAACATAATATCCAATGTTAGCCCCCCCCCCAAAAAAACCACCCCAACCAGCAGCACAGACAACTTTCGACCAGCGAGAGCCGTGCTTGTGGGGTCAGCCTCCTGAGAAGTGACCCGACAATACGCACCAAGAGAGCTAAATGTGAATGCTAGCAGATGTAAGTATTAGTAGGAGCAAGAGTCATACCTGTTAACACAGCAATTCCATTTCCAATTCACCTATTCTAAAGAAATATTCAGAAGCATATAAATATATATTTATAAAACACTTACGGCATTATTAATATTAGTGGAAAATAGTTTAAAAAAAAAAACAGGCTACTAACCAAAGAGAAAAGATAAAATATGTCCACATGAGGCAATATCATGCTATCAAAAATGTTTTACAAGAAATTTTAATGACAAGGGAAAAGGTTCAAAGAAGCTGAAACTGAACATGACATCATAGAATTAAGTTAAAATTACACAGAAAATTGATCAAATAAATGTATTAGTTATCTCTGAGGAGTAAACTCACTGATGATTACGCAAAGTAAGAGAGAAGCCAGTTCACACAGACACTACTGATACTCCCACGAGAAAACGCACCACAACCAGCTAACACGTTAAACTGCTACAAAGCTCAGATTTCCCCACATCTATAAATACTACAGTTGCTTATTTAGAAGGAGAGTAAAATAATGACGAAGTCCATCCATCACACTGAACGGACCCACATCAGACAGCAGGGAGGACGGGAACCCCAGGCCACAGGGAGGAGGGCAGGGCAGAGGAAAGGTGGGGCGGGCCAGGAACATGGCAGGGGCGCCTCCTCCCGAAGGGCCCACAGGCGAGGCAGCACACGGCCACTAGAAGGTGGATGCTGAAGGCATTTACCGTCCACAACCATGGCAGGATCTAACAGGACACGTCCCCTCTGGCCTCCTCCCAGCTACTTCAGGGGCCCCACTATCCACCTTCTCAGAAATGAGCCCAGAGGAAGCCGGGCCAGGAGCACAAGGGCGTCACGGGCCACTGGCCGGGTCCCGGGGGTACGAGCAGCAAGGGCACCCAGCAAGCCCTCGACTCCGCACGATCATACAGGGCTGGGTGCCCACCAACCCCAGCCTCAGGGCTGCCCCTGATCTGAACTCGGGGGCCTCCGCCTGGTGAACAGGCTGAGCCCACATGGGCCCCTTTACAGAACCTGCTTCCACCACCAGAGGACTAAGGGTGTGACCGCTTGTTTTTCTCTGGCAACATCATTGGTAGAAATACTTTCTCAAAGGTTCTGACCAAATCCCTTTCAACATATAGACTTCAAAATTACAACTGAAGTCATTCAACATTTATAACATTAAAATAAACTTGACTCTCTGACATGAGAGTTTTATTAACAGCTTTTAACTGTAAAATAATATAAAATCTTTTCATGTTCTGGTTAATGATCCAAACCAGTATATAAGGCAATTCCCAGGTAGACTTTAATTAAAACACTAATAAATGAATTATAAATGAGCCGGTGATGTTACTTAACGGCTCTCTTTCCTTAATATTTGTTTTAAACATGTATGAACACTATATGATTCTGTAAGAAACTTCATGGCCTAAAAAAAAGCTGCTGCTGCTGCTGCTAAGTCACTTCAGTCGTGTCCGACTCTGTGTGACCCCACAGACGGCAGCCCACCAGGCTCCCCCGTCCCTGGGATTCTCCAGGCAAGAACACTGAAGTGGGTTGCCATTTCCTTCTCAAATGCATGAAAGGAAAAGTCAAAGTGAAGTCGCTCAGTCACGTCCGACTCCTAGCGACCCCATGGACTGCAGGCTACCAGGCTCCTTCTTCCATGGGATTCTAACCTGACTCAATTTGTTTTTCCTGATACGCACTGAAGTCAAGATAGCGATATTACAAACGAGCCTCTTCACAACAGACAGACCCAACAGCACGAAAGAAACCACTTTTCAATTGCTTTAAGGACTTCCGCTTTAGAGAGGCTGCAGACCCGTGGGCGGGCGGGTACCTGGCAAGTTTCTCAGGAGCTTGGCGTTGCACATGTGCCCCTTCCGGATGTCCGTGAGGATGTACTCCATCCGCTTGGCCCTCCACAGGAAGTTGAACACCCGCAGGTAGTGGCTCATGCACTCTCGAGTGAACACCTGCAAAGAGCAGAGCACAGACTGACGGGATCCCAGGACATGAGGGTGCGGCCAGGGCAGGGCTCCGTCTTCTTTTTATTCCTCAAACAAAAGCCGGAGGACACAGAGCCAACTCCCACACCTTCTAAGCAGTATGTAAGCACACATGGTGCATTTTAGGAAAGCTCCATCGTTTAACAACCTTGCTGACCACTAACATGCCAGAGCACACTCAGCGGCCTGGCCTGACGACCGGAAGTTCTGTGTGATGGCCATTTAGCTGAGCACGTACCAACCCAAGACAAATGCCTACCCTAGGGCTGGAGGGCAAAGACCAGATGGGAAGCGGCTACTTCCCTGCGAGTCCCCGGCGGACACCCACCAACCAATGCCGAGACCCCTCGTCCTTCCAACCCAGACTCTCCCATCGGCACGGAAACCGACGCCTATTAGCCACAGGTAGGATCTATCCCAAATTTCTTTTCAAATAAATCTACGATACTAACTTCTTTTCCTAACTCTGCTCAAGCTCTGAAAAATCTAACATTCTGAAGACATAACACTGCAGGATCGATCATTTATGCACAAGGCATGCAGTGCACAACCTCGATACTATAATAATTAACTATTTGTGCAGACCAAGTTCAATTTAGCTGTTATTCCAGACACATTTTGTAAAATAATCAAGGCAGCTGGCTTTGCTATGGTTATCATTTATACTATGAAAAAAACACATCAATATACGATATTAACATGGTAGATGATAGAATAGTTTCCAACAGTTTGCTAAAATATCCAGTTTTGTACACTAAAATTACTAAAACTGTTTAAGATATACGTCAATGGAGAAAAAACTAATTTGAATATAACCAAAAATAAAACTTGAGAGCAGCTATGTATTGAAAACACGGTAGCTTTGGTCTGGGAATCTGTGTATGAAAACCTGCCCCGGCAGCTGCCACCTTGGAGAAGACAGATGGCAGAGCCAGCAGCCGCGGGGGAGCCAGGCCGCTCGGGACAGGCAGGCCAGCCAGGACCCCGCCCGCAGAGGCCACAGGGGGACGCTGCAGAGCGGGGATGCAGCGTCTCAACACAGTACCTCCCGAGAATGAGAAGAAACGGGTGTCCGCCTTCAATACTTCAGAGTGAAAGCGACAAGCAAGGTCAGAGGGATCTCGGTCAAGGACACACACCCGAGTCTGAACAAGACAGACTGGGCATGAGGAGGGCGTCTGACCACAGGTGCCGGAGAGAGCTCGGCTGCCGGTCCTTTGTGATCAGGAACCGTTCAAGGGAACGGAGCTTTTCTTTCAACACAGTGAAAGCACCACGAACAACAGCACAGCTATGTCCTCAGTCGCTTAAACCAATAATAAACATCAAATTCTATCTAAGTAGTAAAAATACGACTCCCCTAAAATATACTGCATAGTTCGCCTCAAATGATCCTAAATTAGTCGCTCCAGTCTAAGAACAATGGAACAAAATGAATAATCCATTTATTAAGCACCTGCTGAAACCTACGATAGGATAAATGATATTTTTAAGAATTCTTAAAATAACAGAGCGCTTCAGCACTCAGTGACTCTCTCACGCGCGCGTGCGCACACACACACACACAGAATCCGGGCTTGAGCATTCATTCAGCGGGTATGTCTTGGTGCCAAGTGATCACTTCCAAGAGAAGCTGTCAGAGAAGCAGCAGCTCTGAAGCCACCCGAGGGTCTTACAGTGGCGATGGGGCCGTCCACATGGTAGTCCAGGCTGAACACGTCCCAGCCAGTGTCCCCCGGAGAGACCTGTGAGACAGCACACACGACTGCAGGGCCTCCCACCCCCACGCAGCCATGGCCCTCATGCGGTCAAACCCCAAGGAAAACACATTGAATGAAGCCCCGTCTCTAAACCCACTCAGAGGTGTGGAGCGCCAGCTGCGCGAGCAGAGAAGCGCACCTCTGTCCACACCGCGCCCTGCACCTGGACAGTGGCGGGCACACGCAGGGATGACGGGCGCGTCCAGCTCAAATTCACCACCTCCCCCTCCAGACCACCCCCCAGGCCAGAGCAGACACGACAGCGTTTCGACCCCCACGGAGGACACGGCCTCGCGGGCCCCGAGTGGGACCCAGGGTCGGTACCTCCAGCAGCCTCACGTCCAGTCGCTTGAGGATCTCTGGGCTGTCAAACTGGGCGTTGGTGGCTCTGACGGCGGTCTCCAGAATTCCAGTCAAGTTGTGCTGGTACAGAGTCGTAGCCGGACGGGCAAGCTCTGGCCTTCACAGATTTTTATAAAAGTAAGAGAATGTTACTTGAATTCACAATGATCTCTGGAGAAACTTAAAATTATAAAGAGTTCTAATTAAAAAAACTAAAAAGACAAATGGAAATGATACAACACAGGAACAAAAGTTTCAAAGAATTAACTGTAAGTAAAATTTCATCAAGCATTTATGTCAGTAAAACATTTCTTTAAAATTAATTTTGACTCAGCTTAATACTGGGCCTTGAATGTTTTGATTCCTAAAATACTTAAACACGCCACATGTTAACAAACACTGTTTCTAACTTAAGCCCGGCCTTGGAGCAGCCTGCAGATTTCCAGTGGGAGGACAGGCCTCAGTTAAATCAGAGCAACTGGATGCCAGCTATCCACACCATCAGCAGACCCTGAGGATGAGTGACATCCGCGTCCCCACACACGATGCTAACATCTTTTGGGCCGAGCGCGGCCTGAATTTAACAGCACAGCCCGCCCTCCCCAGGGGTGCACAGAAACTGCCCCCACAGCCTTCACGGCACAGGATGTCAGCAAGAAAGGCTGAGGAGACCAACAACGCCAGCGTCGCTCAGGGGACCTGAGGCAAGCTGGTCGGGGATGCCACCTCCTTCTAAGTTAGAAACTGGAAACGCTCCTTTGAGAAGAAACGAAGCTTTCGTTTGATACCAAGGATGAGACGCTCCAGTTATTAAAACCGAGCACAAGGCAAACACAGGTGAGTCACCCCAATAATGAGATCTGTGACGTGGCCTGAATGTTCAGAAACGCCCGCTCCCCCCACACACTTACATTGGCCTCCATTTGCCCTACAGACAGCATTCACCTAAAGCTGCGCCAACAGAGCGGGCACGCCCCTCATGCCCGCCGGGGCCTGTGTTCACAGCACACACGCCTCCGTGACCAGGCAGGCAGAGCCGGAGGAACTGACGTGAGGACCTGACAAGCCTTCATCTCCCCAAGGTTTTACGAGAACTCAACACATCTCCTCTAGTGGCACTCGCTGTTTAAACAACCCAAGACCCTAGGCCGTGCTGAAATCTACCGCACACGCGCGGGAACGTCTAGTGCCATCTTACTTGAGCAAATCCATCAGGTGCCGGATGAAGTCCCCCTGGCCGAGCAGCAGGTACCGACGCACGGCCTGCATGTGGTCCAGCAGGCTGTACTTCCTGTTCAGGACGTCCAGGAGATACTTGCTGGTCTCAAAATAAGCTGCGTCAATTTTCCCCTGAAACGCATTTTCCAAATCTGTGAATAAGTCTGCAGCTGTGAAAAACAAAAAGGGAAAGCACATACACACATAATCGCGTTTCACGGAGGAGGAACGAGAGGCTCACACACGCATGCGTCAGACCCCGCCCGCCCACGGCTCCTCACGCACACGCGTCAGCCCCCGCCCGCCCACGGCTCCTCACACGCACACGCGTCAGCCCCCGCCCGCGGCTCCTCGCGCACAGGCGTCAGCCTCCGCCCGCCCACGGCTCCTCACACGCACACGCGTCAGCCCCTGCCCACGGCTCCTCGCGCACAGGCGTCAGCCCACGCCCGCCCGCGGCTCCTCACACGCACACGCCTCAGCCCCCGCCCGCCCGCGGCTCCTCACACACACACGCGTCAGCCCACGCCCGCCGTGGCTCCTCGCGCGCACGCGTCAGCCCCCACCCACCCGCGGCTCCTCACGCACAAGCGTCAGCCCCCGCCCGCCCGCCGCTCCTCACACGCACACGCCTCAGCCCACACCCGCCGGTGGCTCCTCACACGCACATGCCTCAGCCCACGCCCGCCCGTGGCTCCTCACACAGACGCCTCAGCCCACGCCCGCCCGTGGCTCCAAGACAGGCCATGGGAACCGTCGGGGCCACCAGCGTCCCCAGCTGTGACCCCAAAACGCTGCCAATGCTGGACATGGAGCAGACACCTGTGTTCCCACCCGGGGGAGCCAGAGGGCACTGCTCGTCCTGTCACGGATTTAAAGGTCACAGCCCTTCCACAGCGGAGCCAACTCCAGGCCGCACTGAAACACTGGTTCTGGGGGCGCGGGGCAGGTCAGGGTGATCGTGGGGAAGATGGTGTCAGAGCTGTCTCGAGGATAAACCCGAAATGGCACGTGTTACGGGCGTCCTGGCCATGACACTTCTTGGCGTGATGGCTAGGTGCCGTCAGCACGCAGCCACATCAGGGCATCACAGGCCCCAGGGAGGCCGGACACCACCAGGGCAGCTGGGGGACAGCACTCGGGGCCGAGGGACCGAGCCCTCAGCTGGTGTCCCCAGCTTCAGACGGAGGAGGAGGGGCACCTGGAGCTGATACACATGAGGAGCTTCTTGATGCGGATTCACACCCACGTAACCCAAAACCATGTACAAAATACATCTCAGTACATCTCAATACTGCATTCTACTTAGAAGTCCTGACGACACTTGAGTGAGCGAGGAGGCCCCCAGCGTGGAGGAGCAGGCGCCCGGCCACCGCCGCCACGTACCGTCCTGCAGGGACTCCGCAGACCTGGTCACGGCGATCATCTTCGTGGGGGGGGTCTGGTCGTGACACACCTGGTGCAGGAAATTTATCGACTTTCCTATCAGAAGGACCTAGAAGGGGAGCACCCTGGAGTTACTTTTACTCAGAATTAAAATGATCATACATCCAAGTTCTACAAACATTCACAAGCCACAAATTCTTCTACTGACTAAAAACTAAACAGCAGGAACACTGTGGATAGAATCAAGTGAAGCCCAGCACCTGAAAAAACTTTTAACAAAACACATACAAATATACGTTGATGCAGTCAATTCACATACACTTCACCTCAAGAATGCAAACCCTAAAAGGTCAGAAGACGTGTTTCCCTGCAGACTGGCCTTGTCCGCGGGGGCAGGCACACACTGACGCCTGAGCGGCGGGAGCCCACCTTCCGGGACTGGTCCATCGTCATGAAGGATGGGATCATGGACGTGCGCAGCGTGTATTTGTCATGCCACAGCCGGTCCGTCTTCACAGTCGGATCCGACGCCACGAAGAACTGCAAGTGAGACGCGACAAAGTGATGCTTCCAGCAAAGTGCTCACTAACTGCACAGCAGAACACAAGCAATCCTAGACTCCAGATGCAGGGGGACCTACCCTTCACATTACAGCTTGTTTTAAAGGGCATTTTGGACAGATCTCTCTAAACGCAACCACTTATTCCCCATTTCTTGTAACAAAAGGGAGCTAAGACAAGCTTTTTCCTTAAGACACGAGGTGGTCCTTCAACCACAGCCTCTGCTGTGTACATGGAGGGTGGGTAAGGGTGGTGCTAACCCACAGGGACTCTTCCCAGACCTCTGGGCCCGTCTGAATTGTCAATTCAATCTGACCCAGAGTTTTCCTGCCCTCCTGCGTCAAACAACTGCGCCTCCCCTGCAGGAGTGTCCGCCCCATCCCTGCAGGGGCCCAGCTCTGGAGCACAGGCGCCCCGCCTGAGGCACACAGCTCAGAGGGCAGACGTGGCCAGCTCCTGACCTGCGCATGGCCAGCAACAGCCACCCAGCAGCGCTGCGGGCACTGACCTTCTCGGGGGGGCTCTGCCCTAAGAACCGCCACACTCGGAGGCTTCCTGGTCTGCTTCCTCAGCCCCACCAACCCAGGCACCAGCCTGACTGCTAATGGCAGAAAGGACTCGGGACGTGAAGGAGAGAGAAAACTAAGTCACCACTGCTTCCAGCTCCTTTGCTACTGCACCGAGGACATTCTCCTTTTTCAGTCACAGCCCTAACAGACGTGTGCTTTTATTTCTGTAAACTCCATCTCATTCTCTACGTCCAAGTCTGCTTCTTTCCTGTTACACTCGTTAGTCTGCTGTACTTTTTAGACTCCGCATGTAAGCACTGACTCCATACAGGATCTCTCTTTCTGTGACTTATTTCACTCAGCATAAAGTCCCTCCAAACCCACCCACATTGCTGCAAATGCAAAACCTCACTCTTTCCTACGGTGACTAGCATTCTACTGCAGAGACACACTTCGCTTCTTTCCTCATTCATCTGCTGATGGACACTTAAGCTGCTTCTGCACTTTAGCAACTGGAAACAATAATGCTACAAACATCAGAGTGCACACATCTTTTCAAATTAGTATTTCTGTTTGGCTGTATACCCAGAAGTGGAATTCCTTGAGAAACCCCTATACTGTTTCCACAGTGGCTGCACCAATTTACACTGCCATCAACAGGTTCCCTTCTCTCCACACTCGCCAACATTTGCCATTCTTGTCATTTTGATGATGGCCAACGTGACAGGTGTGAAGTACCGTAATACCTCACAAACAACCGTGTGGTTTCGGTTTGCATTTCTCTTAACGACTGGCGATGCTGAGCATCCCTTCATGTGCCTGCTGACCATCTGGACATCTCTGTTGGAGAAACGCCTATTTCAGAAGACTTTCAGGGCTCTGGTCTTGCCCAACTAGTGGGCCCAGAGGCAGTTTTAATAATGCTGCAAAAGTAGCAACGCTCAGCGGTGACCTGGAACTTTTCTTTTTCAGGAAAAAGGAGTGAAAACTCCTCCCGGGGTGCAGGTCAGTCCCACCCAGAGGCGGTCAAGGCAGGACACTGGGCCTCACTCTGCAGCAGCAGCAGAAGAGGGGAGTGTCCAAAGAGCAGGGAAACATGGGTGTTCAAGAGAGCTGCCTGGGAGGCCCACGAGAAGAGCCCGGAGTTAGGGTTAGATGAAAAACAGTCCTGCTCAAGGTGAGTCCTGTGAAGCGCACAGAAGCTGGGATAAGCCCGTGGGGTGCAGGGTGGGTGGGGGATAGTCTCCCAGCGCTGGAGACAAAATCAAACCTGCAGGTGCACCCACCCCCCACCCCCAAGCCAGCCCACCTCCCAGGACTAGCTTCAGAGACGCTCAGAAACACACACGGAGGCGCATGTGCCTCACTAACATCGGTGAAGACGCACTACAAGAACACGATCTGCTCAGACAAGAGTCACCGGGTAAAGCACCACGTCCACACAGGAGCCCCGCCACGGGGGGCTGCAAAGCGCCCGAACACACGCACGGGGACGCCCCGTGTCTGCTCACACCAGGGAACAGGGCGCCCAGGACACACGCACGGGGACGCCCCGTGTGCGCTCACACCAGGGAACAGGGCGCCCAGGACACACGCAAGGGGACGCCCCGTGTGCGCTCACACCAGGGAACAGGGCGCCCAGGACACACGCACGGGGACGCCCCGTGTGCGCTCACACCAGGGAACAGGGCGCCCAGGACACACACGTGGGGCCCCGTGTGCGCTCACCAGGGAACAGGGCGCCCAGGACACACGCGCGGGGCCCCGTGTGTGCTCACCAGGGAACAGGGCGCCCAGGACACACACGTGGGGCCCCGTGTGCACTCACACCAGGTAACAGGGCGCCCAGGACACACGCACTAGAGAACAGGGCCGTCTGCGGTCGTGTCTGCTTCCGTTACTCACATGCAGTTTCACCCACAAGAAATGAGGTGAACCCAGGAGACCGGCCACAAGGGCCAGGACCTCCCACTGCCACTCCGCCCACGCCCACCTGCCAACCCCTGGGCTTTGCCAAGGTCAGGGCCACATTTATGCTAGAATCTGAGTATTTCTTAACTGCTTAAAGTGTGTTAAAGCTACAACTTCCACTTAGTCCTCCCCTTTACTAACATAACGCAGTGACACGGTCAAGCGTGGGGCCCTCTCTACTTCGCTCTACTTCTGTCAGAAGTCTGTAGTTTCACCAGATGACTCTGGGTAACAGTGACTTTCAAACAAATACGTTCCTTTCTAGCAGAACTAAGCATGTTTCAATAGGTAGAATACAAACACACATAAAAACAGCCTGGCTCAGGTAACCAGTAACCACGCGAGGCAGGAGAACACACGAGGCCCGCCTCCAGGACAGACCAGGACCCCAGGCCACGGCTCTGCCGCCAGCGCGCTGAGGAGCAGGGACATGTCCGGGCTACTGAGTTACGGGAAGAACTATTTCCCACCAAATGCACGGCTCTGCTTGACGCCATGTCGGGAGGACAGGCTGGCCCGTGGGTGCACCCGGCGCCTCACTGCTCTAACAGGACACCTGCAGAGGCCCGGACCGTGGGTGCACCCGGCGCCTCGCTCCTCCAAAGAGACACCCACAGGCCTGGCCCATGGGTGCGCCCAGCACCCAGCTGCTCAGAGGAGACACCCGCAGGCCTGGCCCGTGGGTGCGCCCCGTGCCTCACTGCTCAGAGGAGACGCCCGCAGGCCTGGCCCGTGGGCGCGCCCGGCGCCCAGCTGCTCCGAGGAGACGCCCGCAGGCCTGGCCCGTGGGCGCGCCCGGCGCCCAGCTGCTCCGAGGAGACGCCCGCAGGCCTGGCCCGTGGGCGCGCCCCGTGCCTCACTGCTCCGAGGAGACGCCCGCAGGCCTGGCCCGTGGGCGCGCCCCGTGCCTCACTGCTCCGAGGAGACGCCCGCAGGCCTGGCCCGTGGGTGCACCCGGCGCCCCGCTGCTCCGAGGAGATGCCTGCAGGCCTGGCCCGTGGGTGCACCCGGCGCCTCACTGCTCTAACAGGACGTCTGCAGAGGCCCGGACCGTGGGTGCACCCGGCGCCCCGCTGCTCCGAGAAGACGCTGCGGGCCCTCACCTCGTGGTGCGTGTCCTCCAGCTCGCCGTCGTAGATCCAGCGGTACAGGAAGCTCAGGACAGGGTGTGACACCAGGCTGAGGATGTGCTGCACCAGCGACCGCATGGACGGGTCCCCCGTCTTGGTGTAGGCGTGGACGGCCGAGGCCAGCTCGCCTCCCTTCCTTCCTGGGGACACAAAAGCCAGCAACTGAACACGAACGCCGAGGCCGAGGCACAGAGACAAAGTGAGGGGGGAAGAGCAAGGGGAGCACACACGGAGAGGAAAGTGCCGAGACACAGGCCAAGGGCGGGAGAAGCCCAGGCAGACGCACACATGGGGGCGTGCGACGCAGCTGCTGAGCCAGACCTGGGGGGGAGGCCGAGGAGAGGCGGCAGAGTAAGAGCAGCCCCTACGAGCCCTGTGCCCCGGGGTCTCCGGGCACAGGGGGCTTCTGGGAACCAGAGCCCCTCCCCGCCCTCACCTCAGGGAGGACCTGAGCGCCACAGGCATAAATCCTGGCCCACGGTCACTCCCCCCGAAAGTCCAAGTCTATCCATCCGTCTCTGGCAGCACTCTTCTGGCTGTTATGCATAAAGGGCAGACACAGAGATAAACCTCAGTGACACTCCCCAGAGCTGCCTTGAAACCGAGCAGAATGACCTTGGCAGTGGTCCACCAGGGCCGCCAGGGTCTTCAGTCTTATCTTGGGGTCGTAGGTCCACACCAGGAGGCGCCGGAGCGTCAAGCTGCTCTCGAGGCCCAAATTCACACCCTGATCATCCTCCAACTGCAGCTGAAAAACAGGCACGAAAGAACGCCTGAGTACAGCCACCCAGGAGCTCAGTCACGTCTTAACCCACACAAAGTTCCAGGGAAGGGGTGATCCTCACATAAACGAGACAGAGGGCCTCTGGGAGAGGACAGCTCCTTCAAGATACAGGAGGTCTGCCTCAGGGGGACAGGACCCTGAAAGTGAGCTGTGAGCTGACTCCAGGACACACCACAGCTCTACAGGGGCCCAATCCTTCCAACAGGACCATCAAATCTTAAAATTAACGTATGAAGAAATGTAGGAATTCTGCAGAGGGGAACTTTGTAACATTTCAGATCATGATGAAATAAAAACAAGGGCTTACTTGGGAGTGCAGAACGGAGAGTAACCGGTAGTACTCCTTGAGTTCCTGGTGCAAGGCCGCACAGAAGCTCTGTGGAGAAAGAAGAGGCAGGAGGTGTCACTGCGCTCAGGATGGTCACCACGCGGCGATGCAGCCCAACCGCGCAGGACGGCTGAGACAGAACTCAGGGCCGAGATGAGTCTGCTTCTGTCCACGGCGCTCGTGCAGGTGAACCACCACAGCACACACAACTGACAGTGGTGGGGAGGTCGTCTCAGCACCGGATCGCAGGAGCAGTGGAGAGACGCAACGCCTTGTTCATAACCTGAAGGGTGTTCCCTTTAGACACTGATGCTGTATTTTTAGCTACACCCCTTTTAACCTGGTTCATGGAAGCACAGCTGATTTACAACACTGCGTTAAGTTTCAGGTAAACAGCAAAGTTGGGAAGATCCCTCGGAGCAGGGAATGGCGACCCACTCCAGTCTTCTTGCTGGAAAATTCCATGGACAGAGGAGCCTGGCAGGCTACAGTCTACAGGGTAGCACCGAGTCGGACACAACAGAAGCAACTTAACATATATATAACCAAATCACTTTGATATATACCTGAAACACCATACTGTAAAGCAACTATCCTTCAATTAAACAAATTTATTTAACTGAGAAAATCAGGTCAAAGGGAAAGCATTAAAATACGTAAAGTGACTCGGACAGGTCAGTGTTCCTAAATATCCATTAAACATTAAAAAAAATTCCTGTTTGATTACCTGTGTCAATATTTACTGTGTTTTTTATTTTCTTGAGTGGACCACAGCTGACACAGAGTATTATCAAACCTGCTTCATGTAAAAAAAGCCCTCCTGAGAATGACTTTCATACAAGATTCTAAGGAGATTAAGCACTTCCCGAGGTGAATGTCACCCAAACTCCCAGGTGTCTTATTAACAAGGAACACACCTGGCCAACAAGTCCAAACGAACGATCCAGACTTCTCTGGTCAGTGTACTTTCTGATTTTATTGTGCAGCCACCCCAACTCAGCCAGCCTCATAGCCGTATCCCTCAAGGATTTGTTCAGATTTGCCTAAAAAGAAACATGTCAACAGTTAAAAAAAATACTTTTAACACTGGAATTTTAATTATTACTTTTTTCAACGACTTGTACTTTTATGTTTGTAATTCTTAGGCTTCAACACAAAACTTAAAGATAACTAACACAGCATCACTGAAGTGAAGACAGTGAGACCCAGGACACAGAAAGCACCGTTGTTGCAGGCAAGCGTCAGGCTGGAGGCCCACTGCCCCAGGACTGCCCGGGCAGCAGGCTCAGTCTGTGATGTCAGCTGCCTGAGTCTCAGCTAAGAGACACAGAAGGACAGACAGTCAACAAAAAGGACTGTGAGAAAGGCAGGTTCCGGAGGAACCAAACCAAGCAGGCGCACCTCACGTGGAACCCGTGTCAGCAGCAAGGATGCCAGGACAGCGGTCCGTCAGGTAACCCTGGCACCAGCGTCAGGAGGGAGGCGGTGACCGCAGAGGACCAGACGGCATGGGGCCAGGACCCCCACCTGCAGACCGCCCGCGTCACAGGGCAGCACCTCCCAGACCAGCGGCTCCCGCCTGGCCCTGGGGACATTCAGCTGACTCGTGAGCGCTGCAGCGGGTCCAGGGACCGTACCTTTCCCTCCACTTTGTAACAGTTGTCAGCAGCGCTCATCTTGACGTTCCTGCCATCTATGCCCTGGAAGACGTACAGGATGTCTCTGACAAGGGCTGCCTCAGTGACCTCCACAGCACCTGTAACACGGCATCCGTAAGATGAACTGTACGATACAATTCGTTTTAGATAATATATTTACAACCACAACAAAATTTAAAAGCTAAATGAGTTTAAGATAAAAAGAATATGAAGTTATATTTTTAAAAAAAGCATTTTTTGAAAAGCATATGGAGATTATATAATTTGTCTTCCAAAAGTCTTTTTTTTTAAGACAAAGCAATCTGTGGGAGTTTAACATACGATCTAGGAGCAGCACAAATCAGCCCAAAGGGATAGATAATTACTTCACATGGTGTTAGAAAACTGACTACACAGCAGGTGTGTAGGCCTGGCTCCATCCCCACCACAGCAAAGGCGTTAACACACCAGAAAGGGTTTATGAGCCCCACAAACCTTGGAACAAAGGCCAGCTGAGAATTCAGCTGTCACCCAATACCACAAGGAGGCAAGGCCCGGAGAGGCGAGGTTCCAGTGGGAGAGGCCCCGTTAGAGCACAGAGGGTCCAACCCTCCACAAACGCCAGATAAACATAAAGGGGCTGGCCTGGCCTGTCGTCAGGGAGGAGGAGGCATGCCCAGGGCCACGCCCGGCAGTCCTGAGAGCGGGCGGGACTGGGCGGCAAGGCCAGACTCAGGACTGAGCACAGGCACCCCCACGGCGCTGCGCGGGGACGCCTGTCGGCTGGAAACTCTGTAAACCCAGAGACCGTCCTCACTCACCACCCGTATCCCCGTCTCTCCGCGGCCGCGTCACGTTGCGGGAAGCCGCGCTGGGGACGCCTTTGGAGGTAGTGGTTTGTAAGGAAGGCTGGCTTGCAGTCAACGTCCATGCCAGACGGGCGCCCAGCTGCTGCCGGAGACAGTCGCCCGTCCCCGGGCCCGGGTGAGACTGTCTGGAAAGAGGAGGTGCTTGCTGGGCCCCGCACGCCAGGCTAGTCAGAGGCCGCTGGGACGCTGCGGACACGCTCCGAGTCACCGCACGGAGCGACTGACCCGTGTGGGCCTGAGACCTGTGTGGACGCCTCTCCCCGACTGCGGGCCCCCGCGCTCCTCCGGCCGCCTGCACAGCCCTCCCAGCACAGTCAAAAGGCGACCCGGCTCTGCCTGCAAACATCCACATACATTCCCAGCTCAGACACTCTAGGACTCACTACTGATTTTACCCTGGAAACCCATCAACGTTTGTTGAGTAAAAACCGACGCTACTGCCCCCTGCTCTGTCCTATCTCTCAGCCTTCACAGCACTTGACGCAAACAAACAGTGTGATCTGCAATCAGCGTTAAACACACGGCAACACCAACCATAAGGAGAGGCCCATCCCAGGTCAGGACGGCGCTCAGTGACCCAAGCGCCCCGCGAGCGGCCCACCAGGGAACTCCAGACGGAACCGGAACAGCCCGACCTCCTCCCCTCCCCTCAGCAGGGGAGACACTAAATCAAACTAGGGTTTTGAATATGGTTCTAAATGTAAGAAAAAGTCTAAAAGACCACTTCAGTTCACAGTTCTCTACACCACTTTTTCAGTATCATGACAATAATTATTTCAACTACTTATATTAAAGGTAAAAATAAGAAAGTATGTTTCAGCCAGAGTCTTTCAGCCGAAATATGAGTTTGAGATTAAATTCTGGGGGGTATGATGCTGTCTTTCTAAAATGCTAGACTGTTTATAATCCCTGTGTCTGGACACACATTCTATTTTCCAATAACTTTAATAAAATTTCACTTGACTAATACAATGACATAACTATCACCGGATTATGATCATGTGGAAAACATTGTCTGATGGCGGATACGAGAGCCTACTCTCAGTTCCCACCAACGAAGGCGCCTCACGCCTCCCTGCGAGCCGGTCCTGCCCGCGGCAGGTGTGTTACCAGGTCAGGAGGCAGCCGACCCGACGGTCCACGAGGACGGAAGTGACCCGGCGGGTGTGCTTAGACGGGTGACTCCCACCACAGAGCACGTAGGACCCAGGGCCTAGAGTCCCCGCACACGCATGAGGCTCTGACGATGAAACGCCAGACTGAGACCGAGGCCGCTGTGCCTCCACCCCGGAGGACCCGGGCGAGTGCGGGCTTACCCCGGGAGCAGGGACGGGGGCGGCGGGGTCGGGCCGTTGAGGGTGTGCAGGCCGATGCTGCTGATGCCGCTGCTGCCCAGGCTGCCCGAGCTCTGGGCTGACGGGGCGCTGCGCTCCTGGTAGTTCAGGGGCAGGGTCTGAGGCCGGGCGTAGTAGTAGGGCGTGGAGTGGGCATCGCGTGGTAACGCCTGAGCGAATAGCGTGGCATAGCTGGAGACCTGAAAATAAACGCATCGCAAATGCAGATACAGAATCACACGACATTCTCCCCAGCTGACAGACAATTCACACTCCATCTCTCTTTCTCTAGCTCCGTTTCTGTGCCTGGAGTCACACAGGCAGACCTCAGAGACAGTCCAGACCAGCTCCGCAAAGCAAATGACAGAGCAGGTCACACGAACGTCCGCCTTCCCACTGCACTTGCAGATCGTGCTTCCACTACACTCCATCTGCTGCGCGGACAGCAGCACCAGCCTCTAAAGCAACACGCACATCTTAACTTAAATACCTTACTGCTTAAAAATGCCAACCATCATGTGACAAGGCACAGTTACCACAAACCTTCAACTTACAAAAAAACAAAAAAAGTAGCATCTGCAAAGCACGATAAAGGATGTACTATATTTATTAAATGATAAATTAGTTGTATTTCTGAAGTATGCTTGAACCAATAGAAGTTTTAGAAAGCTTTCTAAATCCCAAGACTCCTACATGGTCTCATAACTAAACACTTTATTCAGAAGCTAAGCAAATAAAAGTCAAATAATTACTCAAATAGCTTTAAAAGTCTGGCATTATTATATAAGGAAAGAAGGCTCATTACTCAAGACTGTGGCTTTCAAGGTAAATCTGACTCCCTCGCGCACACTCTCCAACCTTCTAAGCTCTCAGATTTCTGGGGTGGGGCACCTCATTACACCAGACCCTCAGGGACTCGGCAACTGCCCAATCTCACCTTCAAACACTGCACAAGTCAAACCTGAACCCACAGACAACGAACTTTTCAGGATGTAACTAATTAATGCTCATCATGATATTCAAAAACAAAAGAAAACCCTAAAAAATCTTCTGACTCAAAGAATAATGAAGCTGGGCTAATAGTAACTTTACACAGTAAAAATCTGAACACCGATAGTTCATGCTCTACTTAACCAGATATTATATTTGAAGCAATGTTATAACATGATTCTCAAAGACATCTTAAGGAAACACAGCACACTGACTAAAAATGCCCTTAAAAACAAAGAAAGGGGAAAAAAAAAAACTCTTGACCCTCATGGCCACCCAGAAAACTAGACAAGTCAAGTTCCTTGCTTTTCTAATATTATTTTCTAAAGTACAGAAGCCAATTCCTATCAAAACTTGGCGTAACTGTCCCAACGAGACATCGAGCCTTAAGACGGCACCGCAGTGTGAAGACAGAGCCTCACCTTGCTCGGCTGCCTGCGTGGGTCTTCACTGAGGCTTAGCAGGAGGTAGAGAATTGACCATTTGTTTTTCAAAACTCCCTGTTGAGAAAGAAAACATTAGAAGAAAAACTTTGTACTACTCCGCAGTTTTACCTTTCCCTCTCCTAAATTATTCTAATTTCCCAAAACAGAAATGCATTTTAAAATTCACCCGGGGACATCGCACTGGAACGTGCCCATTTTCAGGCACTGCCATAGCACTTCTATCAGCAGGCAAGAGAATGTTCTCAGAGCTCAAGCCCCTGGGAACCCTGAACCCCTGAACTCTAACCCCAAGGCCCGATGTGCACATGCTTTTAGATTACCCTATGCCCGATGCACGGCAAGTCCTCCCTGAAATAATCCTCTCAATAGCCAGCTTCCCAACACTGTGATTATCAGAATAGTGCCATCATAAAATGTGTGCATGCCTCCCCCTACTTAAGCCTGACTTAGGCCATAACAAAAGAATATCAGGATAAGAGAAAATAATTCTAAAATCTAAGATGTGGGTCTCGGCATCAGGCATTCCTGGGAGACCCAGGTCCTGAAGCATTCAGAAGTCAGCAGTCACCCCAGGTTTCGTGCACGGTTGTCACATAGATCCCACCAGTTTCCACGGACACCCTGATCAGAGGCCCTGACAGGCAGGCGAGAGGACGAAACAGCGACCACAACTGCAGCTTCCAAGAACCAGACGCTTCAGCAACAAGAAGGAGCGGGCACACGGCTCCCTGACACCTCCCATCCTCCAGCCACGCCCTGAGCCCAACGGGTCTCCTAGCCCCAGGAAGTCGGCTACTATTTAAAACAGGACTACTTCAGGAGTAAGCATTCAGTGTTCCAAACTGAACTGTGGAAAGCAACCGTTCAAATCAAACCGCCTAAGTGTGTGATCACATAACGGCCAATGCTAAGACACAACAGCTTTCACTGATGAATCTCCCGTTCAGGATCTTGAAAGTGAAAGTCACTCAGTCGTGTCTGACTCTTTGCAACCCCACGGACTATACAGTCCATGGAATTCTCCAGGCCAGAAAACTGGAGCGAGTGAGCCATTCCCTTCTCCAGGGGATCATTCCAAGCCAGGGATCAAACCCAGGTCTCTCACATTGCAGTCTTGGTAAGGCTTATGAGCACCATGGGATATGACACCTGATAAGCAGACCCTAGTAATTTTTAGAGTACAGATGGAGCTGCTTTTAAAAATAGAGGAAAATTTAGGAAAAGCAAATGATACAGCAGTTTGAAACTATTTGCCTAAAAATGACCATACAAAAAAGTTTCTGTCTTGTAACTTCATATATATTATCAAAAACGGAAAAATAGACTTAAAGCAATGAATCCAAGTAAACCCAAAGGCATTAAGGAACCAACATGGTCAGCAAACGAGGTTCAGCCTCTCGTAAGGGGACCCCGGACAAGGAGAGAGGACTGGGAAGGGCCGCGAGCTCTATCCCGGCAGCACCGGACACCCCACGGCCACCATCCAAGCCTGAGCACTGGCCGTGCGGAGCAGTCACCCCGCCGGCCTCCGCGCGGTACCTGGGAGTGCAGCTTCCTGTGGAGTTCTGAGAACAGCGCCGCGTCCGCCTCTCGTCTCTGCCGCGTCACTGAAAGGCCAAGAGGAGCGTGTTAGTGACACCGAGTTCACTCCTAGACACTGTCCCCACAGCAACAGCTAACTGACGTCTGCAGGGAATCCTGGGCTGAAGAGTCTGAACTGCCATAGCCACTTCCATTCCATGAATTTCATCAAGTCATCAAAAACATCAAACTTGTAAAATATGGACACAATTAGGCTAGAATCAAAGAATTTACGTGAACACTAGCTAAAGTGATAGAATCTTGGAAAATCCCATCATTTCCATCCATAAACAGTAATGAGAGCCAGTGAGGCAAAGTGCCACCAGGTCAGTCAGCTGACAGAGGCAGCCTGGGCCCACGTCAGGGTCGGGCACTCGGGCGCTCAGGCAGGGGCCCCGAGCAGCTGCGGACACCAGCGGGTAACCGGCAAAGGAAGAGCACTATGTCTACCCAGCAAGTCTTACTTCAAGAACACACAGAAGAATAATCTGCACATGGTTACTATTTCCTTCTTGAAAACAGATCCTCAGGACCCACTTGACAGCATGGCTGCCAGGCCTTTAACTCTGAAGACAGACTATTTTCAGCTGCTCCCAGCTTGTGCAACATGCCCATCAGGGGCCTGGATCTGCGCATCTGCAAAGCAGTCTGTGAACATGCCCAGTATTGGGGTTCTCACTAGGGGTTTAAATGTACTGACATCAGCGATCAAGAAGGAACTACAGCGTTCTCAGGTCCAGTTTTACAAACGAGAAAGGAAAGTTAGTGTTTACAGCAGGACAAACAGCCTACCACCCCCACTGCACACACACCTACGTGCTAGGTCACCCCAAGATCTGAACCACCTCAGTCCTACACTGCTCACCGAGCCACTCCCAGACCCAGCCGCTCCCTACCCCCAGCTGCCACAGCACCCAGCTCTGAACCAGGACATCCACGCAGACGCCAGCCAAACACAGTCAATAATGCAACAGCCGGGGCGGGCAGAAACCATGCCGTGGGAACCTGCTCCTAGAAGGCATTGTTACCACCTATGACAGCCAGGCCCGCAGGGAGAACGCGCTGGCCAACGCTGTGTCCCAGACAGCTGGGACCCGCTCCTCAGTCCCGGGAACTGTGAGGAAGGGGGCCTGGCCATCAGAGAAGACCCTCTGATCGGGACAGGAGCGGCTCTCACAGGGGGTCCTGGTGCTCAAAGCCTCTCCAAGAACACACCGTCAGAGACCCATTCACAACCAGCTGCTAACATATGGAGAGCTTTCTTCTCTAAGGTGACAAAGTGTAGGAGAGCTTCGGTACCATCTCAGAAAACGTTCAACAGGAAGTTCCAAAGCACTGGAAGTCTGGATGGTAACAATCAACAGACGCGGTACTCAACTCACACGGCTGTTCAACCGCCAAGATAACATGCTAGGTTATCTGCTCAAAAGGTGTGTAAGATTAAAACTGTGAATCACAAGAGAAGCAGCAACTGATATTAAGTCTTCTCATCTTCCTCACATTCTTAACCCAAATTGTGCCGTTAAAGCAGTATTTAAAACAACCCCTCCCACCGTGTTCTAGTAAAAGAACTGAGCTGTCCTTACATTAGTACGTACATACAGAGATACAGAAATACACAGATACATATCTGGGTGCTCATACATATTCTTAAGCTTTGACAAGTTTAACAATGCAACACGAGATTAACACTTAATAAAAATACATACGTTCTTTCTTGATTTTTTCAGCTACTAGAAATTCATCTCTTTCGACAGTTGGGGCAAAGTTGCTGCCAATGACGCGCACGGCATACTGGAACTGCTGGGCCACATCGGCTGGAAGGTAAACAAAGCATATAAGTTACGGCCAACCAGGTTCAGCGGTGACCACCTGAAGCTCCCGCTTCTTCAAGACAGCGCACGGGGCACCTGCCTCCCACCTGCCCAGGTCCCACCTGAGCAGACAGAAGGGCCACAAGGCAACAGGATGAAGGACTAAATGAACGGGGTGTTTTACAAGCAAAGAAAGGGAGGCAGCAACAGGCCACAAAGTCTGAAAGCTGCTCGGAGCCAGAAGACTAACTGGACAGATAATCCTAAGAAAAGGAGCAGGAAAAGCCCCAGCCACACCACGATACCTGCGGAGCAGGGCTTACACACACATGCGCACACATACATACACACACACCCACACCACGGTACTTGTGGAGCAGGGCTTACTCACACACTCATGCACACACATACACACATACCCCACAGTACCTGTGGAGCAGGGCTTACACACACATGTGCACACATACATACATACACACCAACACCACGGTACCTGCGGAGCAGGGCTTACTCACACACTCATGCACACACACACACACCCCCCACAGTACCTGTGGAGCAGGGTTTACACACGCACATTCACACACACACACCGTGGTACCAGCAGAGCAGGGCTTACTCACGTGTGCGTTCACACACACACACACACACCAGGAGTGGCCACAAGCTGCCAACAGGGGCAGTAACTTTTGACCACGTGTGCCATTCCAGATAAAGAGGATGGCTTAAACACAGACGTGTGTCGCCACGCCCTTCAGAAACACGACTAAACTGAGAAAAGGGAGGCTGAAGGCATAAACCGTGAGAGCAGAGAAATCAAGGCACGTCAGTAAGCCCTGCAGGGGCCGCGTCTCACTGTCTGTCTAACCCGGGGGAGGCGAGGGGCGCGGGGAAGCTGGAAGACGGCGGAAGGAGCCCTGGGAACTGCAGACAGGCCTGTTCTCCCCCGACTGGCACCGCAGCCGTAGCAGCAGGTTCACTGTGTTCTCTCACGGTTTACCCAGTGGACGCAACCCCCAGGCGGCCGTAACGCAGCCCCCAGGGCGCGTGAAGTGGAGCCCATGTGTGTGGAGCTCGCATGTGCTCACAGACCACACGCGGCCCGCGGCCAAACGGGTACGTCGTGACGCCCACGCGCAGTGCTGCAAGGGAGCCCGGCTGCTACATGACCACGTATTTACAACACGTGCGGCGAGGGGGCCTGACCACCGCCGTCGTGGCTAATTCACTCTCTCCCTACACCTGCTGACTCGGCTTCTTCCAGCATGTCCTCCACCACGCCACAGCCTCCAACCCATCGCAGCACGCCTCCTGAGGAGCAGACGACCCCTCCTCCTGCCCCTGGAGTGAACGCCCCTCCGGTCAGGGCGATCCCGCCCAGAGCCGACAGACCCGCCCCTCGCCCCCTGCCAGCCCCCGCTAGCCCCCCAGCCCGGCTCACAGCACCAGCAAGGACACTGAGAACCTTGACCTCCCCAGCTCCTCAGCCTGCCTCCCCGCTCCCTCTCCCTCTCTCCCTCTCACACACACACACACACACACACACACACACACACACACACACACACACACACACACGGAGTCTTCCTCGGACACCACCGCACATGATGCAGGTACTGAACACGGTGAGACACGCGGAGGGAAGAGCAAAAGGGAGGAACGCGGAGGGCTCCCGTGGGGTCACGGGGCTCCACACGTAAAAAATTTCCTACATCAAGAATACTTTAAATTTATAAATATTAAAAGGGTCACTGAAATCACATATTTAAAAGGAGAGCTGTGTATTTTAGTTAAAGATTACCTTGGGACTAACAGGATCCTACAAACAACAGCTCACTAACAACATGCTCGGGACATCAGACAAAAATCCCACTCCAAGAGTTTCACAAGCGTCTGAATTTTCCCCACCACAAATCCAGGCCCCCTCGGCCTCGGAACCAGAAGCACAGCCCCATCTTCACACCCTCCCCACATGTCCATGTGTCTCTCACGTCCCTCCCACCTCCACAGCCACACTGCAGTTTCCCTGTCTGTCTGCCAGCCACGCTTCCAGTCTGTCTCTCCTGTTAATGATAAAATGTTTGGAAAATCCATCAGCTTTTTCTTAAACCAATCCCCAGACACCGTGCTCCAACAGACCCGCCAGCGCCAAGGCCTCTGCAGACGGGGCGCACGGACTCGTTCTGGGCAAGTGCCACACAGAGGAGTCACAGTGGAATGGCCTGACAGTGGACATGCGGAGGTCTTCCCCCTCCACCACTGTCTGCCACCAGCTGCTCTCCCCAGAGCAGCAGCCCGACATCAGCTTCTCACGGGGCCCCAGGCCACTCTGATCACAGAGCTAGCTGAAAAGCAACACTCAAAACAAAACAGAACCGCTGCTCTGGGCTCGTGGTTCTCAAACTTTTCCGTCTCAAGCCCCCTTTATACTTCTAAGATTGAGGACCCCTGGAAGTTTTTATTTATGGGGGTTACATCTATCTATCTATACTGTATTAGAAATGTAAACCAGGATCATTTTTAAATACTAATTCATTTAAAATAACGAGCCCATTAAGTACAATTCTCAAATGAAGTCTAAACCTTTAAAAAGTAACATACCCAATTAATCAACATTTAGTGAACATTTTAATAATACATGACAAGTTTTAATGTATTATCTAATACACATTCATTTCCCCAAGAGTAAGACTATCCTTTATTTGGAACTTCATCAAGAGCTCTTCACCATCTTCAAAAATCTTAAAACCCACAGTACCACTTGCGGCCCATGAGCTACCAAGACAACACTCATCCCTGCCCGCACGGGGGGCTCATGAGACCCTCACACATGGCTTCCAGATCATGTCACCATCTGACCTCATTGTGCAGGGGACTGTATTGCGCTGAAACACTTAACCTAACAGAAACGCCTGAACTTCTCCTTCATCTCCGACTAGAAAGAGGACTGCAAAGTGAGAACAGGAATGTTGCCTCTGACAGAGGTGAAGCGATGTAAGGACAGTGTTTCCAGAGAGAGAGACGCTGACGATCCAAAGATGTAATAATCAGCAAACGTTCTCCAGAGGCGGCTCAGGGGTGCTGAGACCTCCCCTGTCACTGGCTGGCACGGGGGGTTTCCAGCAAACCCACAAGTGTCATAAGCAGGAAAAGGTGAGAAATAATGGCTACACTAACTTTATAAAAATATCAAGCACCGTTACAGCTCAGGGCTTGGCTTCTGAAGGTCCCTTGAGGCCAACTAAAAATTTTTTTAAATACTTTATGAAAAAATAATTCATATGAAATTCACATAAAAAGTAACAAGTGTCTATAATGCTTCAATTTCATAGTATTAAAAAAGCAAAAAAAATTAAAAATAAAAAAATAAAAAAGCAATGTATTATAAAAGCATAAGGCCAGTTTTTTGTAACATCACTAGAAAATGAAGTAGTTAATCAAATGTTCTACTTAGTGAACAAACAAAACACCCACTAATGAAATTCTTTTAAAATCTCAAATACCGTAAAGGCAGCAATTAGCACTGCTTCTTTACTCATAGGGTAGAACAAATTAGAACAGAAGAAGGGAAGCTATAAAGACTTATAAATTCTTCAGTGAACAGAAGCATAATTTGGCAACGTGAATACAATTGTTTGGCAAGCCTAGCTGTCCAGAACAGAGGAAAGAGAGCATTTTAGTGGATTTTATATTTTATTCCGAGAGGATCTCACAGGTTATTTACTTTTTTGTCCTTCTCATTTTGTAGAAATATAACTGACCTACATCACTGTGTAAGTTTAAGGTGTATAGGAGCCTATTTACTCTTAATTTAGACAAAATTCTAAATGAGAGGGTGGTGCAGAACTTTCTGAAAAGAAGTTTTTCAACCTCTTAGAATGGGTGAAACTAAGTCAATCGACAAGATCCTCAAATGTTAAAAAAAAGTATTCTGAGAACCACTATGCTGCACCATGGACGGGTGCAGTCTTCAAAGCCCAGCTGTGACCACGACCACACATGAATGCGGCTTCACTCGAGGAAAACCGAGGGCCCGCTGGCTTAAAGCAAACCCCAATGAAACCTGACTGAGTCCTGACCACCAACTTCAGCTCCCTGGTGTCTGTGGGTATCCTCAGGGCTGGAAGATCCGGATGGCAAATCAGAAAGGCAACTCAGAGTGCAGGAGGAGCTGGAGGCAAAAGGCAAAGACAGCCAGGCCCCCACCCGCCTCAAGACCTTGGCCCAGGGGTGCGGGGAACCCGCGTCTACACTCAGGTCTCCGCTCGGGTTTTCTCAGCCTTCCCTCCACAGCCATTTGCCCTGCTTTCTTCTTCCTCAGGCACCCCACTGCTCAACACTGTGAGCGCGCTGACTCTGTGGGCTCCCCTCCACGGTGAACAGGAGGCAGGACCTGAGGCGGCGGCCCTACCTCCCACTCCTGCACCGCGGACATCTCTCGCGGTGCCTGCAGGAGGGGGAACCAGGCTTCTCAGAGGGACAGAGTGGCAGAGAGAAACTTCACAAACTGGAGCGAGACCTGAGTGAAGTCAGGGTCACTTCACGGGCTGAACCGAAACAGCCATCTTTAGCTGCTGAGGCTATCACTGACCGCCAGATAAATTACGCGGGCCAATTTCAAGAGTCGTGGGAGGACAAGGGGCCGTCTCAACGCTTCAGTTTTGCTTCAAGTCTTCCAGCAAAACCTGAAGACTGTCTTGCCACACTGTGGTGCTTAAGGGACAAATAACCCAGCGCTCCTGCGCCCGGAGGGCCCTCACTGGGCCGCCCCGTCGCCCCCCTCCCGCCACGACGAGCGGAGAGACGGCGGGCGGTGACGACCCGCGGGCCCGGAACCGCACGACGCTCATCTCAGGTGCCCCTCCGCCCGCACCGCGGGAACCGAGGCCGCAGGCGGGCCTCCGCGTCACCCGGGACCCGCTTCTCGCCCACGTCAGGAGGCGCCGCGCGCGGCCCAGCGCCCGGAGAAGCGCGGGGGCGCGCGCCCGGCCCCGCGGCCTGAGGAGGCGGACGCGCCCAGGGCGGCCGTGACTCAGCCGGCCCGGCCGGCCCCTCCCCCGGCCGCCCCGACCCTGAAGGCCCGGGGGCGCCTCGCAGCCGCCCGCAGCCCCATTACCTTCGCTCCTGCCCAAGATCCGGCAGCACAAGCTCTGCAGCAGGACGTTGGGCGACTTCTGGTCCGGGGTCGCCATACTCGCCCGGGGCTGCCCGCGCCGGCCCCGCGGGCTCCCGGCTCCCCCACCGGCTAAGGCCCCGCGGGCAGCGCCGGCAAGAAGGGCGCCATTTTAACGGAACCCGCCGAAACGCGCGCCCCTCCCACAATGCCCCGCTTCTTCCGGGCGCGCGGGGCCGCGGGGCGCAGGCCTCAGAGTTCCCCGAGCACTGCGGCTACGGCGGAAGAGTTCCGGCTCCAGGTGTGGCAGCCGCTCACGCCCACGGTGCTCAGACACCCCCAAACGCGACCGGCAGAGGGCCTGGACCTGCAGGGAGTGCTGGGCGCCCCGGAGCGCCTTCACAGGGCACGCCAATTTCATAGGGTCGTTGGTTCTACTTTCATTTTGGGTGGAAGCAGCCTGTTTATGGAAGCACAAGGGTGTCATGATTTTCTACACTGGCTGAGCATCCGCACCTCCCCAGTGTTTTGTTATTTTTCGGTCGCTCAGTCGTGTCAACTCTGTGACCCATGGACCGTCAGGCCTCCCTGTCCACCACCAACTCCCGGAGCTTGTTCAAACTCATGTCCATTGAGTCGTGATGCCATCCAACCGTCTCATCCTCTGTCGTCCCCTTCTCCTCCTGCCTTCAATCTTTCCCAGCATCAGGGGCTTTTCAAATGAGTCAGTTCTTCGCATCAGGGGCTTTTCAAATGAGTCAGTTCTTCGCATCAGGTGGTCAAAGTATTGGAGCTTCAGCTTCAGCATCAGTCCTTTCTAGCTTCTCATAAGAGCGGTGTTGGCTCCTCCCCACCCCTAGCTGAGTCTCCAACACTGAGTCAGACAAGACTTAGCTATCGAATAACAACAGCAACGCCCCCAGCCCCGGATAACTAATCACACAACAGTGAGAGAGGGGGCCGGCCTTTGGACCACCGAAAAGGCTTATGTGGCCGTGTGGCTGCTTGGGACAAGGCCCTGGCTGATGACAAGACGTTGGGGATTTCAGCAGCCGCTGTGATGGGGTTTGGCTGCTGGGTGATGACTGCAGAGAGACCGCGTGGTGTGGACTGTACTGGGCGCCTGCGGAAAGCGGGGCCCTTGCACTTCTAGCTAGAGGCAGTGTGGACAGAACCAGAGAGCTCCAATAACAGCCCTAGAAGAAACCTCTTATTCTGTACCTGCAGTCATCAGAACTGAGGACCAGACTCCAATCCTGACTGTTGGAGTTGTAAAGTATGATGTGAGTTGAATCCACAGTCCTACCAAGTCTCTCCTATTACAGGTAGATTGTTAATTAAGAAGAAGTGAACCCCAAGATCTGGGATGGAGATGTTTGAGTAAAACGTGAAAGTCCAAACCCCCTGAACCTTCCTCAACACAGCAGGATCCCCTCCTCGTGTGTGTGCAGAGTCTGGCCTTTCCTTGATTTGCTAAAGAACCAGGATGGCTCTTCTCAGTGGCAAATAAAGCAGAATTCAAAATGACTCAAATCATCCAGAAGAAAGAATGAAAGAGTGGACAAGCAAAAAATCATAGAGAAAAACAGAAAGCAAAGTTTCAAAACTGTTCATCAATCCAACCTAACCACACTAATGACCGCAACAAGTTTGTTAGTGGATGAAACACCGTATCAAAAGGCCGCGATCGCCAGAATGAGTGAAGAAAAAAAGTAGGACCTGATCACAGGTTATGTGAGGACATATTTTAATACAAAGACACACATCGGTTGGCCATGAAGGAGCAGAGATACACCATGAAAACAGTGAGTGTAGCAAGGCTGGAGAGGTGACATTAACACTGGGGGGATACACATGGAGACAAGGAGTGTCCAGAGACAGAGAAGGACATCTCGTGCTGATCAAAGGGTCAGTTCATTGGGAAGACACACCTGTAACTGTGTGTGTGCCGAGGACGGGCCCTCAGAATACATGAAGCTGGAGGGACTTACAGAGGTGATGGGTGAGCATGTAAGTAACTCATTTCCACCAAAAAAAAAAAAGGGCGTGAAACTGGACAAAATTCCCCAAATGAACCGAGACGTGGCACGGGAAATCAACCAGAGACGGACCACAAACTGGCAAGCACTCGTGCCTGAAGGAGCGATGGGTCTCTAGGGAGACAGATGCGCACCTGTGGTCTTACCAGGGCTGTTCCAGCCCCACCGCACAGCGTGAGCCAGGAGAGCGTGTCCCCCCGTGCAGGGCGGCTGCCAGAAGGTCAGCTGAGGTCCTGGAGGGGCAGGCTCTGGCGAAAAGCCGTGGCTCACCAGGTAGAGGGAGGTAGGGCAGCCCTGCAGCCCACGATTCGCCCAGAGCTGGGGGCCCACTTGGTGCAAGTGTAGCCCCCCAGGATCTTCACGCTGTGAGGCTGGGTTTCGTGTCCTTCACTGGGCTGTGATGCCCAGATGTGAGGTCACTGTTCTAGGTGTTTCCAAGAGAGGGTTAGGGGATGGGATTAACATGAAAATAGTGGCCTTTGAGTAAATAGCCTGGGTGGGCCGCATCTGATCGGTTGAAGGTCTGAGTAGAACAAAAGTCTGATCCTCCTCAAGGAGGTGGGAGTTTGCCAGCAGGCGGCCTTCAGACTCAAGCTGCAAACTCTTCCCCGGTTCCCCAGCCTGCAGCCCACCCTGCAGACTGTGGACTTGCCAGCCCCACACTCATGCGAGTCAGTCCCTTAAAATAACTCAAGCTCTTTCTCTCGCTCTGGACAGATGATACAGTAGAATATAGAACAGTAAAAAAAAAAAAAAAAGAAAATCCATTAAAAAAAAGAAAAGTGAGCGTGGAACAGGAGGAATGGGAAAACGTTTTAAGAAGGTATGCTGAAACCATAATTGGTCACAAATGGCTTAAACTTGAATGCGCTAAATCCGCAGAGGCGAGGCACAGTTCTAATCACAGCTCATGACGGCTGCAGTGCATCGGGGGCGTCTCCCTGCTGCTATGGACCTCGGTCGGCCGCCCTCGGCGGTGTTGGTCGCTTCTCTCCTTCTTGCTCTTTGGGAGCCCGTCACCGTGCAGCCCGGCCACAGGGAGGAGGGCCCTGTGGTCCCCTCCCCTCAGCGTGGAATATTTACGCAGAGTCTTTAAATTTCTTCTGCGTGGAGATTAGATTATTCTCCCCCACTCGTTTGTTCGTTCATCGATGCACTTCCATCGGTATGCATTTGTGGGTGCTCATCATCCAGTCACGCATCACCTATTTTCTTACTCAGGCTGTTGCAGCCTTGGCCCCCAGGAGCCCTCTCAGGCGGCTTCCGTATCCCTCTGACATTCCCACGTGGCTGTGAGTTCTTTAAAAATAATGAGTAGACAGCGGGTTTTAGTGTCACTTTAGATTTATAGAAAATTGAGTAGATAGCACAGAAACGCTCATGCCCCCATCCGCTCCGGGCACACAGTTTCCCCTGTCATGAACGTGTTTTTAATTCGGCCATTTGGGGCTGTGCTGGATCCTTGAGGCTCTGCGTGGGCTCCTCTCTCGTTGCGGAGAGCGGGGGCTGCCCCTCACTGCCGGGGCTTCCCCTGCCGCGGAGCACAGACCTCAGCGCTTACAGCACACAGGCTCGGGAGTCGCGGCAGGCGGGCTCCAGAGCAGGGCTGCTGCAGTACTTGTCACACGTGGGCTTGGTCCTTCCGAGGCGTGTGGCATCTTCCCAGACCGTGGATTGAACCCACGCCCCCTGCGTTGGCAGGTGAATTCTTATCCACTGCACCATCAAGGAAGCCCTCCCTAACCAGCAATAGGGTGGTGTACAATTAATGAAGCAATGTGGACACATTATTTCTAACTGAAGTCCATAGTTTATGTTAGCCCAGTGCTTCTGGGTGATGGATGCTGCGATAAGGCAGCAAATTCTGGGGCCATGTGCCACTGCCTCAGTTTTCTGTAAAACAGGCCCCTTCATCTGAGGCTGAATCCTGTGGGAGACAGTTTCCACGCCTGGCTACTCACCTGCCCTTCACCCCCATGTGACGTGGTGCTCTAACTTCCCCTTGACCCGGGCCAGATTTAAAATTCTTTCATGTCCTATCTTTCATGTCATATTCGACATGGTCAGAAAAACTCATTCAAGCCACCTCCAAGAAAAGCTTTGTGATTACCAAGCTTTCGGTACCCAGCTCCATCATTGTAAAGATTGTGAGTGATTGATTGACTAAAACTAGTGAACAGTCTTTCAAATTCCAATGAACTTTTCAATTAATATTCACTTTTCTTTTTTGAGACCATAATGATTTGCTGTTCTGACATCAGATTAACAGAGAGAAACTCCAATTAGGCTTTGAAAACTCACGTATTTCAGGAACTTGTCATCCAGCCCTTGTAAGTAGACGGATAAATTACTTTAGAAGTCAAGAAGTCTTTTGTGCCACTGTCCTTTCTGTTATCTTGTTTTGTGAGTACGTTATGTTTCTTCTTGCACTTTTAAAAAATCGGCCTCAGTTTTCAAAGGCTGGCGCCTGACATGGTTTTTCTGTACATACCCCCAGGACTGAGTCTTACCTTTCCTTCCCAGCCCAGCTCGGGAAGCAGAAATCCTCCGTCCACCCTGTTTTCCAGCATTGATTTTGCCTGTGTTCTTTGATCTTCTTTCTCTATACTTACAGTGTTTGAAGCATATCACGTTTTTTAAAATATGGTGTTCAACCAGAATGTTGCCTCTTTGATTTTAAACATATTTTAAATTGATGAATTTTAAAACACTTTTAAAAGAAAAATGGCTTTTCATAAGAGGGATGAAACATCTTTATTTGGGTACAAAATTCCATCCTGCCCTCATCTCTACCCATTTGACCGTGCGTTTACCAATGTGAACGTCCCAGTTTATTCACCATCTGGTTAACTGTTCGCTCTGTTGTCTGGGGGTGACTGGGAATATGCTGATGCCCTTGGTAGAAGGCTGAACAACTTTTTCGAGATTCCCCAAGTCTAAGAAGAGCCATCGTGAGGAGTGAAGAAGGTGGAGGTGCGCGGTGGAGAGGCTGTCCTCGGAGCTGGGGCCGCGTCTGCAGTGTAGCCTGAGGTCGGCACGTGGCGCTGGCCACTGACCTTTGCGGCCTGGAACCTGCCTCCAGGCTTGGGGGTCGGACACACCCCTCGGGTCAGGCTGAAGGTGACAGTGCTGCCTGGTGGCCCTCCTCGCCCCCCGCCCTGTCCCATCGCCCCAGGCACAGTCAGTAGGCCTGACTTAGGGGGTGGATGGGCTCCAGCTGGCTTGCTGTTTGCATTTGTTGGGGCACCAAGTGGGCCTCAGGCTGGATACTTACAGCTCTCAGTCTTTTCTGAGACAAGAGATAGGTGGGCTCCAGCTGAAGCATTGGCTTTCAGCCTCCTCTTTGCCCTCCGAAATGGAAGTAGCGACAGAAATGGGGCAAATAGCCAGTGTCTGTCTCTTGTGAGCATGTTAGGGTAATAGTCATGGCAGTAGTCATGGGCAAAACCGTGTGTGAGGGCGGGATGAAGGGATCTCCGCCCCGCCCTTTGGGGACGAAAGGCTCCTTGTGGGTCAGAAGTCAAGGGGTAAGTCCAGGCCGTAATGAGTATCGCTCTTCCCAGAAGCCCACTTCGAGATCCATGTTGGCTGGGGGTGGGGGTGGTGCTCACCCAGGGTGGGTCCCCGGGTAGGTCCAGTGTGGAAACAGAAACCAGTAATTGGCTGAAGCAAGACAAAGACCGGGAAGACCTGACCGACCTAAATGACGTGGCCGCCTCCTCCCTGCGCTCCTCCTCACTGGGGGTCGCCCACATGCTTCCTCTCTGGGTGCGCGTCTCTGCCCCGCTTCCGTCTCAGCTAAACGACCTGCGGCTCTGCGTGCCGTCCCACTTGCTCTCCTGCTGCGTCTCTGATAATAAACGTTGAACCTGCATTTACAGTTTCTTCCTCCATGATAAATGCATTTTTCACCAGGGGCCAAGATCCAGGGAAAAACGGCTTCTAGCCTCTATCCTTTGCTGGTCTGGTGGCTGGGATTCCTGGTTCTCTTCCAAGCTTCCCAGGTTCAATTGCCAGGCAGGGAGTTAAGATCTGGCTTCGCCACTGGTCACGGCCGCCTCGCTGAGATCAGCCTGACGCGTCCCAGGCTAAATCGGGCTGATAAACCCAGGCTGAATCTGCCGCAGGCCCAGGCTGGCCCCAGCGCCCCAGAGCCTGTGACGCTTCTGGGACCCAGGCTGCTTCCGTCTACTCAGGAACCTCAGGGCCCCTCCGCAGGGACTGCTGGGCCCCGGTGTCCACCAGGCCAGCACAGCCGCCTGGCCCAGCGGTGCCAGGTCACAGGGTCGTGATGGGCCCGCGACCTGCTCTCCATGTCCGGCATGGAATAGCCCCTCGCCGATCTCCACAAGCCCCATCCCGTTCTCCCCGTTGCCCTCCGAAGCCATGAGTCCCTCTGACAAGGTCTCGCCGGGGGTGGACCCAGCGTTCACATTCGGGCGGCAGGACCCAAGGGTGGTCCATTTCAGTCCGTCCTCAGACATCCTGAGCACCGATACCTTTTGGAGCGGCTCTGGGGTCTTCAGCCCTCCAGTTCTGAGGAATCCGAGGAGCACTGCAAAGGAGAAATCTGATAAAGCATTTGAAAAAAAAGAAGTTAATTAGTTTTCTGGATGATTAGAGTGCTTAGTCCCCTTTTGCGGAACAAACGCTGCACCCGAGTCAACAATGGGAGCCGGGGAGCCTCCTTGGGCCCCAGAACCTTCGGCTGCAAACCTTCCAGGCGCTGTCATGGCCCCTGGGGTCTCCCAGGCAGTTTGAATAGATTCTTTCTCCAGGGCTGGGGTTTTGTGCTCCGGGCTTGATTTGAAGCACAGGAAACGACGGAATTGCTCACTCATTTCTATAAATATCTATCCTGCGTTACCTCGGCAGCTGCAGAATTCAGCTTATCTCTGCAGAGCGGAGAAAGGCATTGGCTCTCGGTCATGACGGTCTATTTGCTAAGCCTCCCAAGACAACGGGACAGACCCAGAACCCATTGTGCACAACCCCACTGCTTGTTCTTTTTATGTAAAGTCGGCTTGAGAGTATTTTTAAAGATACAGCTGGGATACACAGGGTAAGCCTATATAACATGAAGCACAGAATCGAAGCGTCTTACACACTGGCGCTTCAGTCTGCACAGACCACACCCGCACAGTCCCTCCCGAGTGCTCACATTCGGAGAGTAATATAAATACAGAATTACCCGGAGGATGGTCCCAGGGCAGGTCTGCAGTCTGAAGCCTCCCTGTGTGCACACTCAGTTTACAATTTAGAAGTTACAGACGTAACACGACGTTGGAAGCCCACTGTATTTCAATAAAAAGTTAACTTTTCTATAAAAGCGACAGATTTACCCAAGCCCAGGAAGAGCCCTGAAACCAGAGGTAGGTTGTCTGGCGCCTCTGCTCCCGAGGAGGGCTGGCTGTTTAACGTCTTGCCCGCTTTCTCATCTGAAAAACAAACACTGAGGTGTCTCATGAATTTGGGATTCTTGTTGAAAGAGCCAAGCGGTCCACACCTTGTACACTCTGACCCCACCTGACCTTGACAACCCCACGTCCCTCACCAGCCTTCACAGAAGCACTTCCCAAGAGTGGCTGCACTGTCTGCAGCGTCCTCAGCTGCCTTTGAATTAATGTAAGGGGATTGTTTCAGAGTTTCCTTCCCCTCAAACTAGGTAAGTCTTTGTTCTTTGGGGGTAATTTAATTACTACTTCTCTATGCTGGGTAGATCTGCTTTGCTTTGCTTTTAAACTCAGGAGCCATTAATAATTCAGGAGAGGGCTTCCCTGGTGGCTCAGTGGTAAGGAATCCGCCTGCCAACGCAGGGGACACAGGTTTGATGCCTGGTCCCGGAAGATCCCCCGTGCCGCCGGACAGCTAAGCCCGTGAGCCACAACTACCGAAGCCCAAGTGCTTGGAGCCTGTGACCCACGACAGGAGAAACCGAAGAAAGAGAAGTCTGCCTACTGCAGCTAGGGAGTAGCCCCCGCTCCCGGGGCTGGGGAGCGCCCGCGTGCAGCGGTGATGACCAGTGCAGCCATGAACAAACGCATAGATAAACCTTAAAAAAAAAAAGAATTCAGGATAGCAATCCTACCCTCGAACAACACCCACTTATCTTCCTAATTTTTCACCTTTGTTTACAGATGGGGGTCGAAGGTGACGTGTACACGAAGAGGCCAGGGGGGTGGGGGGAGGGAAGAGACTGACTTCACTCCCTTTACGGCCAGACTGTCGTCCCGCTGACTCTGCTCCAAGCTGACCCTCAGCTATTTAACCGTGAGACCGTCCACCGTCTCTGATCAGATCACTGTTTCTCCGTGGGCTCTCAGAGCAAACTTCCAGACACAACATCACTACCTAAGCTCTATTTCTGGAACTCCAAACAGCATTTTAGCCGTAACCCGATAGGATTTCTTGTTTTCTTGGGAGAAAACAATCCAATCAATGCCAAATGCTTTGCTCCAATTTCTACTAGGTCTTATTAGGTTTTACCCCATTTTCCTTAGTGTCTTGGCATCATGGCTTCTTATTTTAATTTAAGCTTCATTTTGTATTTCTAGGGCTTTCTTTTGTCATCTTTTTAGCTGGGGAAATGGTCTCCATATATTAACTTACAAAATTGTTTTTATTTCAGTGGCAATATATACATACGATTATTTTAAAAGTAGACTTTTTTCTGCCCCCCAAATAGCAAATGTACATGGAAAAATTGAGAAGCCACAAAAATACCTAAAGGATAAAAATCAGGCATAATTGTGCCCATAGGGACAGCCCCTGTTGCTCTTAAGATTTTTTTTAACGTGGACATTTTTTAAGCCTTTACTGAGCCTTTACAATATCGCTTCTGTTTTCTGTTCTGGATTTTTGGCTGTGAGGCAGAACGGGATCTCAGCTCCCCGACCAGAGATGGAGCCTGAACCCCTGACATTGAAAGGCGGAGTCTTCACTACTGGACCACCGGGAAGTTCTCCTCCAGAAAACTTTTCTTCCGTTTTAATGTTCTAGCATCTACACACCCAGTCTTCCTCTGACCCTGAATGACCACCGAGCATTGTGTAAGGACATGTCACAGTTCACGTGACGGATCTTCCTCTCCCCCATCTTAGAAGTCCCGTTGCTTTCAAATGCTTTGTTATTATATGTAAAGAACATTAAAGCCAGTGAAGTCAGCCTTGGGCCCACACTGCCGGCTGAAGCCCATTTGGAAAGCCATGAGTTCAGAGGAGACCCAGACGCTGAGTCTTTGTCAGAGCCGTGTCCCTGGGGACGGCGTTCTCTTAGCCCGTGTCCTGAGCAGGCAGGGTGTCGGGGAACCCCTCCGGCCTTTCTGCCTCTGCTTCCCAGGCCGACCAGGCAGCGCCACGAGACGGGGGCAGGGTGTGGGGCCACATGAGCGCTTCCCCCCCACCCCCCCGCTCTGCCGTGGACCACCCACGGGACACCGCAAAGGCTCGGCCGTGCTGGAACCGAGGCTTCCCGGCCAGGGCGGTGGAGGCAGCCGCGCTGCGAAGGGAAGCACAGCTGAATGCTACCCAGGCTGGGTTCTCAGGGACCCTGAGCATCTGCGTCAGTTATGTCTCTGCTGCCGACCAGGCGTCAGAGATAAGACAGCTCTCCTCACCAGGCCTCCCTGATGAGGACAGTGTGACCTGAGCGGTAGAAATAGGGAGCCTGAGGCTCAGAGAAGCTGAGGGTTTTGCCTAAGCTCATACAGCTGAAGTTTAGGGTTCGTGTCTCTTCCAGGCTGGGTTCTCTCTGCTCTTAACACACTCAGTTCAGTTCAGTCGCTCAGTCGTGTCCGACTCGTTGCAACCCCATAAACCGCAGCACGCCAGGCCTCCCTGTCCATCACCAACTCTCGGAGTCCACCCAAACTCATGTCCATCGAGTCGGTGATGCCATCCACCCAGCTCATCCTCTGTCCTCCCCTTCTCCTCCCGCCTTCAGTCTTTCCCAGCATCAGGGTCTTTTCCAATGAGTCAACCCTTCGCATGAGGTGGCCAAAGTACTGGAGTTTCAGCTTCAGCATCATGATGTCCTTCCAATGAACACCCAGGACTGATCTCCTTTAGGATGGATCTCCTTGCAGTCCAAGGGACTCTCAAGAGTCTTCTCCAACACCACAGTTCAAAAGCATCAATTCTTCCGCACTCAGCTTTCTTCACCGTCCAACTCTCACATCCATACATGACCACTGGAAAAGCCATAGCCTTGACTAAACAGACCTTTGTTGGCAAAGTAATGTCTCTGCTTTTAAATATGCTATCCAGGTTGGTCATAAGTTTCCTTCCAAGGAGTAAGCATCTTTTAATTTCATGGCTGCAATCACCATCTGCAGTGATTTTGGAGCCCCCCAAAATAAGTCTGCCACTGTTTCCACTGTTTCCCCATCTATTTCCCATGAGGTGATGGGACCAGATGCCTACCTAAGAGTAATCGTAAAAGAAACCTAAATCACTGCTGTAATGTTATTTTAAAATCTCTGTCTAAAAAAAAATAAAATAAAATAAAATAAAATCTCTGTCTGATGAACGATGGCCTATAAAATGCGTTGCTTCCCCGGTGGCGCTAGTGGTAACGAATCTACCCGCCAGCGCAGGAGACACAAGAGACACGGGGTCAGTCCCTGAATCGGGAAGATCCCCTGGAGAAGGAAATGGCAACCCACTCTAGTATTCTTGCCTGGAGAATCCCATGGACAGAGGAGCCTGGTGGACAACAGTCCATGGATGAGTGAGTGAGTGAGTAAAATCACTCAGTCATGTCTGACTGTTTGGGACCCCGTGGTCTGTCCATGGAATTCTGCAGGCAGGAATACTGGAGTGGGTGGCCACTCATTTCCCAGGGGATCTTCCCGACCCAGGGATTGAACTTGGGTCTCCTGCATTGCAGGCAGATTCTTTGCCATCCGAACCACAGTCCATGGGTCCACGAAGAATGAGACACAACTGAACACGCAAACATAAAGTGTGTTAATACTTCCTATTTTAACACTTCATTTAAAAATTAGGCGATAAAAACTTCATGTAAAATTCTGTATCAAACCATCTTGCAGGGCTTCCCTGGGGGTCCAGTGGTTGAGACTCAGCACTCTCTCTGCTGTGACCCAGGTTCAGTCCCTGGTCCGGGCATGACCATCCCACAAGCAAAAAAAATTCTTTGCCAGTTGACATCTACCATGTCAAAGCTGCAGTCTCGGTAGGCTTTTTTAAAGCAGCGTGCTATTTTTCTCTTCCCAGTGAGTGCTGTTTCCTTTCCAAAAGTCCCCGTGGGCTGTGTGGAAATGGAAGGTTCTTTGTTCCTGGGAAATCATTTGGAATTCTTGCTGCAGGGCGTACAGTAGAAACATTTTGAAGGAAGCATTCGCGTCGTGGGATGCAGAAATCTGACAGGATCACTAGGTGGAGAAAATGTAGTTTGGTTTTCAGAATTTTCTCAACTCTTCTCTCCATCCCGCCAACCCTCAGAGGACCAGCGAGGACGCCCCCTTCGTCATTATGGCGCCAGGCCACCAGCGCCCCCTAGGGGCCCGAGACGGGTTCCCGCGGGGAATCAGGAGAGCAAGCCCGGTGACGGTGGTCTCTGCGGACGGTCTCCGAGAGCCGGCTTCGTGCTGCCCTCTGCTGTTCAGAAGCGTGAATTGCCACCATGAGACCTGGGAATTGCGACTTAATCCTGTCAACCGGTTTTAGAGAAATAAACCTAGCAGACGTTATATACTTCACTTTACTATCTGGCCCACAATCCCTGCCTTACTGCAAAAAGCGAATCGGGAGTGTGTGTAATCGGGAGTGTGTTTTTGCTGTGTCAAATGAATTGAATGCTATCTTCAAAAATGATGCTGGAAGAGTCTGTCTCATCTTCAGAATGCTTCTGAGACTGTTTCACCCTGCCGTCAGTAAGAGAAAGTAGGAGACAGCGAAGTGTACTGAGGCTTCATCGGAAAGACGGGGCTCGGTGCCTGCTAGTGGACGTGTGACTCCAAGCAACTTTCTCATTCCAACTTCAATTTTCTAATTTTTAAAATAGAATGAACATATTCACCTTGCCAAACTTTGAGAAGATTCAACAAGTTAATGTTTAAAACAATACCTGATAAACTTTTGAAAATTAGAGTTTATATAAGAGGTTATGGAATGCCTACTAGTAGATTTCACTATTTGAATTTTTCAAGATTACATTAAAAGGAACAGCAAAGAGATTAATTTTGTCATTGAGTCTATTTTAAAAGGAAGCCTACTTCAACACTCAGTTCAGTCGCTCAGTCGTGTCCGACTCTTTGCAACCCCATGAATCGCAGCACGCCTGTCCATCACCAACTCCCGGAGTTCACTCAAACTCATGCCCATCGAGTCGGTGATGCCATCCAGCCATCTCATCCTCTGTTGTCCCCTTCTCCTCCTGCCCACAATCCCTCCAAGCATCAGAGTCTTTTCCAATGAGGCAACTCTTCGCATGAGGTGGCCACAGTGCTGGAGTTTCAGCTTCAGCATCAGTCCTTCCAATGAACACCCAGGACTAAACTCCTTTAGGATGGACTGGTTGGATCTCCTTGCAGTCCAAGGGACTCTCAAGAGTCTTCTCCAACACCACAGTTCAAAAGCATCAATTTTTCGGCACTCAGCTTTCTTCACAGTCTAACTCTCACATCCATACACAACCACTGGAAAAACCATAGCCTTGACCAGACGGACCTTTGTTGGCAAAGTAATGTCTCTGTTTTTTAATATGCTATCTAGGTTGGTCATAACTTTCCTTCCAAGGAGTAAGCATCTTTTAATTTCATGGCTGCAGTCACCATCTGCAGTGATTTTGGAGCCCCCCAAAATAAAGTCAGCCACTGTTTCCACTGTCTCCCCATCTATTTCCCATGAGATGGTGGGACCAGATGCCATGATCTTAGTTTTCTGAATGTTGAGCTTTAAGCCAACTTTTTCACTCTCCTCTTTCACTTTCATCAAGAGGCTTTTTAGTTCCTTTTCACTTTCTGCCATAAGGGTGGTGTCAGCTGCATATCTGAGGTTATTGATATTTCTCCCAGCAATCTTAATTCCAGCTTGTGCTTATTCTAGCCCAGTGTTTCTCATGATGTACTCTGCATATAAGTTAAATAAGCAGGGTGACAATAAACAGCCTTGACGTACTCCTTTTCCTATTTGGAACCAGTCTGTTGTTCCATGTCCAGTTCTAACTGTTGTTTCCTGACCTGCATACAGGTTTCTCAAGAGGCAGGTCAGGTGGTCTGGTATTCCCATCTCCTTCAGAATTTTCCACAGTTTATTGTGATCCACACAGTCGAAGGCTTTGGCATAGTCAATAAAGCATAAATGGATGTTTTTCTTTAACACTACATGTATGCAAATGTATTATTACTTGTATTAAAATTAAAGATGAAAAGTCGCAAAACTTCTAAATATATAAAATTATTTCAACAGTCATAGTGCTTAGTCATTTAATCATGCCCAACTCTTTGTGACCCCACGGACTGTAGCCTGCCAGGCGCATCTGTCCATGGGATTCTCCAGGCAAGAATACTGGAGTGGGCTGGAACCCAAGAATGCTGGAGTGGGTTGCCATGCCCGTCTCCAGGGGATCTTCCCAACACAGGGCTCACCGTGTCTCCTGCACTGCAGGAGGATACTTCACCATCTAATCAGTGAGCAAGAGTCTGGTCTGCAGAGCTTATTGATCCCACAGCAGGGATGGTTTCCTCTCCGGGCGCTGGTCACTGTCCAGAGCTCTGCTGCCCACCTGAGACACACGAGTCACAAACGACGCTGCGACTATTAGGTGAAATTTCTAGAGTCACGCTGTAAGTGTGGGAAAGTAGTCTGTCAGTTAATGAAGACTGCTGTCTTTCATCTCACTTTCTAAAAGACAGCGTTCTGGCCTCAGAGCCTGCGGTCCTAAATTTGAGTCCAAGTCTGATCCCCTGGCAAACTCCTCTCAGGTGCTGTACAGGGTCTTTGAGACAGACGTGTCTTAACCCAGCGGACACAGAGGTCAGCAAACCATTCCTCCCGGATGCGGCCGGACCATCCCTTCCGCCCCAGCCCCAGCACGTGTCCTCTGTGCCCTCTTCCCGGCCATGACTCTCAGCCGTTACATGGACCCTGCTGTTAACTTAGACTTGGCATCTTCCGTGATGACTTAGGAGGCAGAAGACACACATCACACTGAATTTTCATTTTTCTAATTACAAAGTGAACACATGCTTAGTAAGATTTTGACCTTACTGAAATATAAGCAGGCCACAATGGCATTGAAAGGGTCCCAAAAGCTACATTGTCTTTGACGATGAACATACAGCGTGTCAAAATCTGTGGAATGCAGCTAAAGCAGTGCTGACAGGAAAATTTCAGAAAATAAGAAAAGTTTCAGGGCAATAATAAAAGTTCCCAACTCAAGAAATTAGAAAAAGAAGGCCAAAACAAGTCCAAAGCAATAAAAAAGAAAAAAAAAATGATAAAGGCAATAATCAATATTATTTAAAACAGAAAAACATCCAGAAAACTGATGAAACACAAAGTCAGTTCTTCTCCTTAAAAATTAACAAAATTAACAAACCTTTAGAAAACCTGAGAAAGATAAATAGAATACACAAGTCAGCAATATCAGGTATAAAGCAATAAACAGCACTGCAGAGCCTGTGGCCACTAAAGGATAAAAGGGAGCTATGTGAACAAGGTACATACATGTGATGACTTAGAAGAAAGGGACCAACCCCTCCAAAACCACACACTGCCAAAAATCAACCAAGATGAAATAGATAACTTGAATATATATATAGCCTTTTTTAAAAAAATTGACCTTGCACTAAAAGTTCTGAAAAGGAAATATCCAGATCCAGATGGCTTCACGAGTAAACCTCACCCAACTGCCTCTAGAAAATGGCAGAGAAGGGAAGGCTCTGTGAACCCAATGTGAGCAAATAACACCCAAAAGACATAGGGAGCGCCTACAAGTGATATGGTTTTAAAATGGGCGTAAGGCTTGAAAGGCATTTTTCCAAAAAAGACATACAAGTGGCCGACAGATACAAGGGAAGTGGCTCATTAGTCATCAGAGAAATACACGTCAGAGCCGTGATGAGACACTGCCCACCTGTCAGGATGGCACCGTAAGAAGGTCAGACACAGCCGCAGAAAAGGGACACGAGCCCTGTGGGCGGGGACGCAGGCCGGTGCCACCACCGTGGAAAACAGTGGAGGGGGCCTCGACATTAAAACAGGGCCACCATGTGACCCAGCAATCCCCCTTCCGGGTGTTTATCTGGAGGAAATGGAATCAGGATCTCAGAGTTGTTGGCTCCACGTTCAATGCCGCCTTATCCACAATAACCGAGGCCTGGCAACGACTAAGCCTGCATCAGGGAGTGAGTGGACCAAAGACGTGGAGCTTGTCCCACAGAATGTTGCTCAGCCAAGAGAGAGGGGAGGTCCTGCATCAGCAGAGAGAGGGGAGGTCCTGCATCAGCCTAGAGAGGGGAGGTCCTGCATCAGCCGAGAGGGGGGAGGTCCTGCCGTTTGCACCAACACGGGTGGGCCCGAGGGCATTGTGCAAAGTGAAAAAAGGCAGGCAGAGAAAGACAAATACCACGCAATCTCACTGATCGTGAAATCTAAAAAAGTCCAGCTCATGGAAACAGAGAGTAGAAGGCTAGTTTCCAGGGACTGGGAGGTGGAGGAAATAGGGAAGGGAGTATTCCTCAAAGGATACAGACTTTCAGTTATAAGAGGCATAAGTTCTGCGAATCTGGTGTTCAGCGTGGGAACTGAAGCTATCTATTAAAACTGTGTCGAATATTTGCAACTTGCTAACACTACAGAGGAGAAGAACTAACTCATTGGAAAAGACCCTGATGTTGGGAAATATTGAAGGCAGGAGGAGAAGGGGACAACAGAGGACAAGACGGTTGGGTGGCATCACTGACTTGATGGACATGAGCTTGAGCAAACTCTGTGAGATAGTGAAGGACAGGGAAGCCTGGCGTGCTGCAGTCCATGGGGTTGCAAAGAGTCGGACACGGCTAAGCGACTGACCTGAACTGAACGCTACAGAGTTTAAATGTTCTTGCCACACACGTGTACACACAAATGGAAACTGTTTAAAGTGGTGGATGTGTTAACTCATCTGATGACGTAATCATTTATATATGTATCAAATCATCCTGTCCTGCCCCCTAAACTTACAGGGTGTTATTGATCATTATGTCTCAATAAAACTGCAAAGAATGAAGGACAGACATAAACAGGCAAAAATGTGTCCTTCACATTTATTTTTATCCTTTAGAATCTTGCTGTCTCAACACAAAGCTAAGAGCTCTTTTCTATATATACAAAAAAAATGCGCGAAGATATTTCAAAGGAAGGAAAAAAGCTGTGGTTTATTTTAGGTTAATGAGCATTACCATGCTCAGGAAATGTCCTTTCTATCCACCTCAAGTTCCTTTTAGCATCTGGTTGAGATGAAGAGAAAATGGCCCTCTGATATTAAATCAATATCAAAGAAAGGGGTGTTTTATATCAGGTTTCCCTTCGCCAGCGTCGTCTTCGTGATAATGCTTAGAAATGGTGCTGCAGTCCCTGCCAACAGCAGACTCGAAAGTGCAATTTTGGCAAAATAAATAAAATGATGGTTAAAAAATGATTTTCTTCTGCAGTGATCTCATAGGTCACCAGATTGTAATCAAGGACACATTTCTTGCAAGGCTTGTAGCACACATGGGAGATGGCTGAAAAGAAAAGCTATTGTCATATATTTAAATGATGCAGGAGATAAAAGACAGGAGGGACCCACATCCACTGTGCACCTACTAAACGCAGGAGTAACTTACCTCCCCAGCAGCCCCAGAGGATGGGCTCGCTGGCGCCATCTGCGGTTTCCAGTCCGGCTGCATAGCTGCGTGAAGAAGCCTACGACCCCACCAGTGTCTCAGGGTCCTGGCCCAGGGCGGGCGCTCTGTGTGCGGCCCCAGGCCCGCCTCCTCTCCTCCGCAGAGCCTCGCTCTCAGCCGCCGCCGCGGTACCAACGCTCCTTTCTGCTCTCCGACTCCTGCCTGCCTCTGGCCTGCGTACGCCCGCCATGTAGTATTCCTAGAGGTTACCCCCCACCTGAGTCCTTGGTGCTGACACCCTGGGGGCCCATCCCCCAGCAGAGGCCCACGCCCCCACCCCAGGACCCTGAGGCCAGTCTCACACCATCTGTTACCGCATCCTGCAGAGTCTGGGCAGGCGGTTGATATTCAACCAGGAAAAGAAGTGCAAAATGCAGCTAAAATGACAGCTTGCGATTTTTTATTCACATCACTTTTTACTGTGGCCGCTTCCATGGAGATGGGGATGAGAGTGGCTGCCCGGTCCACCTCACGGGGTCGGGACAAGGAGATGGTGCAGACAGCTCACAGCCTTCCCCAGGCGCTCAGATGCTGAATCGCTGAGCAGAGGCTGTCCCTCCTGAGGACAAGGCTCAGGGCAGCCTTCAGGGAGCGGACCCACGAATGGTGCTTCCCCGGGGCTCCTGTTGTCCCCGCCCTGTGGCCAGCACCCTGGTCCCCATCACCTCCTAGCTGCCCAGATGACAGCCTGTGTTCAGGACCATCTCCTTCCTCGGAGTCAGGACCGTGGTCCTCCGGGTCCATGGAGCTCCCATCACTGTCCTTGCCTCCCCCCGGGGTCCCTGCTCCGTCAGCCACCCCTCGAGGAGCAGAGCGCCCAGGTTCACAGTCTGTCTTCACCGAGAGTTTATGTTCCATGTATACACAACATTGTCATTCCCCACCCACCAACTCTGGGGCTGTTCCCAGAGCGTTGACCCCCACACGTCTGGACACTGGAGGAGGCCTCAGGAAGGGGTCTCAGGAGCCAGGGCGGTCAGCTGGCCAGCCAGCCGGTGGGGGTCGAGCCTGCCCTCTGCATGGTGCCCTCAGCTCTCGGCGTGTGGTTCATCCATTGGACCGTGAGCTCCTGGAGGGCAGAGGCCACATCGTATTAATACCTGCCTCCTATTATCGATGTATTGCCTTTCAATAAGTATTTGCTATGAATAAATAAGTGACTGCTGATTAAATACAATCCAAAAGGCACTTAGGGGAAAGACCATTCATGAGTCATAAATATTTAGAGGGGGGGCCAAGGGGGATGCATCAGTAAGCGCTTCAGGAGGCTGAGAAAAGGCACCCTTTGCTCCTGGCTTTGTCCCCGCGAAAGAGCAGAAGTGGGGTCTGGTATTCCTTAGTTTGGAACGTCACTAGTAAGATGAAAGTTGTATTTCTCTGGATCGATAGGCCATCAATGTGCCTTCAGCGCTCACCGTTTCCGGGTAGCCTCTCCCTATGAGGTCATCATCGCAGAAGCCCGAGGTCCACCGCCCAGGACTGTGTCCCCACGGTGATGGCACGTGGGCTCCTCAGGCTGACCCCAGGTGGGTGAAACCCCGCTTCCCTCCACGGGACTTTGCGTCTCAACCACCAGTCATGTCTAAAATCTTCCAGACCTCCCTAGTGTTAACTATACCATCAGGGGCCCCATGGATTTACTTGCTGTGAAAAATTAATGCCTTCTTTGGAAAGTAGTGTCTTTTCCAAACTAAGTAAGTTTCCCCAGGTTCTGGGATCTGGGTTTAGGATCAGTCTGTTCACTCTTCTGAACTTCCTGGTTTTACAGAAGTCAGCCTTGCGCTCAAAGGCTTCCATGTTCAGACAGGCAACTCCATCCTTCCAGCTTGCTTTTCCCAAGAGGTGATTGACTGCAGCCGGTCTTCTCTCAGCACGCCTCTTGTTCCCTCTGTGCCTGGAGTGGACTGTCAGCATCTCCCCAGCGTTTCCAGCCTGGGCTTCACGCGCTTTGTCCCAGAGGAGGCCGGAGCTCCCATCTACCTTCAGCAGCTGTTCAATGACCTGTGGCATTTCTCTGTACTCACTGGGCTCATAAGCTGTCTACAAGACACCAGAGCATCTTCTATCTTCTGAATTTCCTCCCATCACTCGTGCAAACAAATCACTCACACGCCCTGGCAAGACCCTCTCGGATCTTCCAGTTTTCAAAATGCATGTGGAATTGCTTCTTTCTTACTTCAAGCAGTGGCGAATCCAAGGGATCATGGAGCCAGGAAGGACCTGGATGTCTCCTATGGATTTTTTTTTTTTGCCTGTGTGACTTCCCTGGTGGCTCAGACAATAAAGAATCTGCCTGCAATTCAGGAGAGCCAGGCTGGGAAGATCCCCTGGAGAAGGGAACGGAACCCACTTCAGTCTTCTTTCCTGGAGAACCCCATGGACAGAGGAGCCTGGTGTGTACAGTCCGTGGGGTCGCAAACAGTCAGACACGACCGAGCAACCAGCGCACACACAACATTCATTTATCTGTGCGGCTGTTTTTACATTTCAGCGCTGTGTTTCGATGGCGCATTACTATGACTGGCTCGCCTAAATCATGAACCGCGGCTAAACGGATTTATTGGGGAAAAAGAGAAATGTGATCCTGACGACTCAGATGATGGCGAACTACGCTCTCAGCCAGCGAGTGAAGCACGAAACACACAAACTCATCGGTATCTTAGATAAACCAGGATGACTCGTCTATTATGACGAAATGATATTCATTAGGATTTTACTGATTCTACAGTTTTGTCTTATTTAATTTCCTATAAGGAGATCATATGTAATTTTATATTTGCACACATCTGAAGTGTTGGTCGCTCAGTCATGTCTGACTCTTTGCGACCCCATGGACTGTAGCCCACCAGGCTCCTCTGTCCATGGAATTCTCCAGGCCAGAATACTGGAGTGGGTAGCCTTTCCCTTCTCTAAGGGATCTTCCCGACCCCGGGATCAAACCCAGGTCTCCTGCATTGCAGGCAGATTCTTTATCATCTGAGCTACTGGGGAAGATCTGTCCATATTTGAGTATTAGCATAACTAAAAAATAATTTATTGAAAGTTTATAGAACAAAAGTATTTTTTTCTTTCAAGTGAGATACATGTATTTCTCAAGTTTTAGAAAAAAAAAAAACCTTAGCTTACATCTCTACTTTATTAAATATACAACATACTATATGATATGTATATAAACATTTGAAATATTGGTTCCAATCTATCCTTTGAGGTTAACAGACTTTGATTTTTTTTTATTGCTAAATGAATTAAATAATACTTATTTGTTTTAAAAGTTCCTCCTGCCTCTGGCCAGGTGTGTGAAGCCGCTTCCTTCAGCCAGGATCCAGTCTGCCACCCTCGGGAAGCGCTGGGAAGACCCTGCTGGCTTCCGGGCTGTGAGCACAACCCTCTGGTGGGCGTGGCTGTGCTCCCTGTGGGAACTTGTAGCCAGAGTTTCATTTGTTTGTGTTGAACTTCTCTATTTAGTCTTCAGGCACACTCTCACCGCTTCCTGTTCTGAAACTGAGCAAAGAAGAATTTACCTAATCTACTTATCACATGATGGACATGGTTTGAGCGAACGCAGGGAAGCCTGGTGTGCTGCAGTCCGTGGGGTCACAGTCGGACATGGCTGAGCGACTGGACAGCAACAATGACTGATCGCCAGGCTTCCCTGGCGGCTCAGACGGTGAAGAACCCGCCGAACGAGGCAGGAGACGCGGGTTCGATCCCTGGGTCGGGAAGAGGCCCTGGAGAAGGAACTGGCAACCACTCCAGTATGCTTGCCTGGGAAATCCTTGGACAGAGGAGCCTGGCGTGCTCAGTTCACGGGGTCGCAGAGAGTCAGACATGATTTAGCTAATCAATGCATCTTCCCAAGTTAGATTTCTTCTTTCGTTGATTTTCAGACGGAGAAGTAAAGCCATTTCCCGCCTCAGTCTCCCTGTGAAAGCCTCCGGCCACCCCTCACTCAGACTCAGCAACCGGAGGCAGTGCAGACGTCAGGTGCGGGGCCGGCAGGATGGTCCTCCCACCCTTCTCCTGCCTCCTTCCTGACGACGCTCGGGGGTGGCTGCTGGCGTTTCCTGTGGCCACAGCAGGCCATCCCACTTAGACGTCCTCGGCCTTGGCCAGGATGCTTCCCTTGGACACCTCCCAGAACACCCCCCTGCCCCGCCTGCAGCCGACGCATCGCCCCCCACCGGCCTTCCTGACTCCCCCAGCCCAGTAGTCCTGCTCCTCTGACCTTTACCCCTTTTGCCACCAGATTCATTCATCCCCCCTCCTGAGTCCCCTCCAAACCTCTGCTTCACCATGGGTTCACCTAAAAAGCTTATTCGGTGCCTGTGACAGGCTGGGCCCTGGGTCGGTGCTCGGAGCCTGGCGAGAAGTAAAGTGTGTGTCTGTCCTCAAGGGTCTCACAGGTGAGGTGAGCTGATAAGGAAATACTAGGTGGGAAACAGCTGCTCACCAGCCCGGGCTCCTGCCTCGGGTGTTTTAACCACACCTCGGAGCCCTCGTCCCCTCCCTGGACCAGGAGCTCACTAGCGATGGGTCAGATAAGCCCCAACATGGAGCAGCGTCTGTGCACAGACACAGTCACACGCACTGTGCTCGTTTGGAAAGAGAACTGCTCATAAAAGTTGCCAGCGGAGACCTGGGCTGGAGCGTGAGAATGTGGGTCCCCTGGGACCCCTGGTAGAAGATCAGGTTCCATCCACCGCTGACTCCCCAGCCTTCTTCACCCTCTTCTTCCCAAGTCTCTGGAGGTCTGACCGCAGCTTAAGTTCAGGCTGGGGTCAGAGATAAGCGAGCAAATCAGTGACCAGGGCCAGGGCGGACTGTGGTTCTTGTGCCAATGACCATCCACTTCCTGCTTCTCCATGTGGAACTGAGGCTGCTCTTGAGCTGGAGGAAGAAGGATCCCCGACATGCTGTCCCGGGGCGGCCAACTCCTCACAGCAGGAGGCCGTGCTGAGAACCGCGTCCCCAGACTGGTGGGCGGAGGCCTGGGCTGAGAGTCAGGCATTGTGGTCCCCGCCTGCCCGGGGCACCAGCGGGTGGGTGGTCTCCGAGCTGCAGTGGAGGTCAAACCAGAGGCAGGGAAGCATGGCCCCGACCCGCCTGTCGATGCATCGACCCGTCGATAGGTTGGGTATTGCCCGGTGCCAGGCAGGGCAGCGTTCGGTGAGCCTCCGGCCCCTCCCTGGGCCTTCTCTGACTTGTAACGGGATCCTGGGCTCAGCGACAGCTCTGCCGGGGCTGGGAGCTCAGGTCTGAGGCCGGGCTCAGGGCTAACAGTCGGGGGGCTCTGGAAGCCGGGTGTCCGGGGGTGGAGGGGAGCAGCAGGGGAGGCTGCTGCCCTGAGCTTCAGGAGTGGGTCTCCCCCCTCCACCCTGGCTTCTGACCCAATCCCCACGTCAGGTCACTTGTAAGATAATGAGACCCCCTCAGCCTAGTGCCGATTGCAAGGCCCCCGCTGAGTTCTCGAGGGACTCCTCCAACCAAAGCCTCCTTCCCTTTCCTGTGCCCGCCTGCCCCCCGCCCCCCGCAGGGTGGAGAGAGTCACAGAAAGGGGGGCTTGCAGCCAAGCAGGAGCCCGTGGGGCCCTCCTCCTCCCATTCCTTATTTGTAGAAAAAGGCTTTGTGCCCGGGGCCTCCCCCGATTCCACAGAGCAGACTCAGCAGTTGGTCACTGGCTCCCAGCGCCTCCTGCAGGGACAGAGCTAAGATGATGAATGTCTCCCTGTGGAAACCGAGAGCCACGCCCGCTCCCGGGGACGACGACCGCGAGCCGGCCGCCGGCTGGAGCCAGAATGCTGAGACGCGCCTGGACCTCTCCACCAGCCCTGGGGTGGTCATGCACCCGGAGACCCTCGCCCCCCAAACTGCCTGGAGGGCTGCGGGGAGCTCGGGATTTTTAACATGAGTTTCCTGTTGGCCTCGCTCAGCGCCTGCAGGTGAACCCTGACCGCGGCAAACACCGGCTCAGAAGCGCTTGGCTGTCTGTGCTGCAGGCACACGCACCCGTGCCCTGTGACCCCCTCACACAGGGAAATCTGGCACGGCCCAGTGCATCTGCTTAAACGCCGACCTTCTCAAATTAGCTCTGCCGGTGAAACAGAGCCATGGAAAACCAGGCCTGCGTGCCCTCGTGAATGATGGGGGAGGACAAGTGAGAGAGAGAGTGCCCTGTGAGTGTGAGCGTGTGAGTGTGGGTGTGTGTGAGTGTGGGTGAGTGTGTGTGAGTGTGTGGGTGAGTGTGTGTGAGTGTGTGAGTGTGGGTGTGTGTGAGTGTGGGTGTGTGTGTGAGTGTGTGAGTGTGGGTGTGTGTGTGAGTGTGTGGGTGAGTGTGTGTGAGCGTGTGAGTGTGGGTGTGTGTGAGTGTGGGTGTGTGTGTGAGTGTGGGTGAGTGTGGGTGTGTGTGTGAGTGTGTGAGTGTGTGTGAGTGTGGGTGAGTGTGTGAGTGTGTGGGTGAGTGTGTGTGAGTGTGTGGGTGTGTGTGAGTGTGGGTGTGTGTGTGAGTGTGTGTGAGTGTGGGTGTGTGTGTGAGTGTGTGTGAGCGTGTGGGTGTGTGTGTGTGGAGTGTGTGGGGTGTGTGAGTGAGTGTGTGAGTGTGGGTGAGTGTGTGGGTGTGTGAGTGTGTGAGTTGTGGTGTCGTGGGTGTGTGTGTGTGTGAGTGTGGTGAGCGTGTGAGTGTGTGTGTGTTGTGTGTGTGTTGTGTTGTGTGAGTGTGTGTGTGTGTGTGAGTGTGGGTGAGTGTGTGAGTGTGTTGTGAGTGTGTGTGAGTGTGTGGTGAGTGTGAGTGTGGGTGAGTGTGTGTGAGTGTGGGTGAGTGTGGGTGAGTGTGTGTGTGTGTGGGTGTGTGTGTGGGTGTGAGTGTGTGGGTGTGTGAGTGTGGGTGTGTGGGTGAGTGTGTGGGTGAGTGTGTGTGAGTGTGTGAGTGTGGGTGTGTGGGTGAGTGTGTGTGTGTGTGAGAGTGTGGGTGAGTGTGTGGGTGTGTGAGTGTGGGTGTGTCGGTGAGTGTGTGGGTGAGTGTTGAGTGTGGGTGAGTGTGTGTGAGTGTGTGAGTGTGGGTGTGTCGGTGAGTGTGTGGGTGAGTGTGTGAGTGTGGGTGAGTGTGTGTGTGAGTGTGGGTGTGTGTGTGAGTGTGTGTGTGAGTGTGGGTGAGTGTGTGTGAGTGTGGGTGAGTGTGTGAGTGTGGGTGTGTGGGTGAGTATGAGTGTGGGTGTGTGTGAGTGTGTGGGTGTGTGTGTGAGTGTGGGTGTGTGTGTGAATGTGGGTGTGTGGGTGAGTGTGTGGGTGAGTGTGTGAGTGTGGGTGAGTGTGTGTGAGTGTGTGGGTATGTGAGTGTGGGTGAGTGTGTGTGTGGGTGTGTGGGTGAGTGTGTGGGTGAGTGTGTGAGCATGTGTGAGTGTGTGGGTGTGTGTGTGAGCGTGTGAGAGCATGTGAGTGTGTGTGAATGTGTGTGAGTGTGTGAGCATGTGTGGGTGTGTGTGAGTGTCTGAGAGTGTGTGAGTGTGTGTGAGTGTGTGTGTGGGTGTGTGTGTGTGGGTGAGTGTGGGGTGTGTGTGTGTGTGAGTGTGGGTGGGTGTGTGAGTAAGAGGGTATGTCAGTATGGGTGTGTATGAGACAGAGTGTGTGTGTAAGTGTGTGTGTGTGTGTGTGTGTGTGTGTGTCAGAGACAGGGGCCTCACAGAGAGATGAACATTCATTGCAGAGACTTGACTTTATTTAAAAAACCTGCAGCTTACAGGTATTTGTAGAATCACTCAGAAACGTCCATAAACACCCTGCCCAGGCTCACCTCTTGGTCACGCCCTGCCCCGTGTGCTTGGCAAAGGTGTCCCCACTCTCCCGGACACATGCGCGTGCATGCTTAGTCACGCAGTCGTGTCTGACTCTGCGACCCTAGGAACTATAGCCTGCCAGGCTCCGTTGTAGCCACACCTTCCGGGAAATACACTCACTCAGAAGGACAATGTGGATAGTGGAGCGCAGTTTATTACACTGGCGGGCCCAAGGCAGAGTCTCCTCTTAGCCAAGGACCCCGACCAATTTTTGTGAAAACCTTGTATACCCTAAGTGTACTTGCTCAAACCCACCTCCCCAAATTCCTTGAAACTAGTCTGGACAAGGTAAAAGAATACAATCAAAGTTAACCCATGATTCATGTGTCACAAGGCTAGATAAACAGTGGATATTTGTCAATAGGCCTGTGGTCATATCCCAGTAAACATAATGGAATTTACCACTTTGTTCTGTTACAGAGATAATTAGCATACTCTTTCAGGCAACGGAGAAGTCCACGTCCAAGTCCTGAGGCTCTTTTATCCGGGGGTCTGGTTTTCCGTTGGTATGCCATTTCTACAGACACCTGGCACGGAGTTCAGAGTCCACTGGGAGGGTGACCATGCATGCAGCCTGAAGTTCGCAGCCTGGGCGAAGACGGAGTCCAGCTCTCTCTGTTTCCTCCAGGCTCCTCCGTCCATGGGATTCTCCAGGCAAGAATCCCGGAGTGGGTTGCCATGCCCTCCTCCAGGGGATCTTCCCACCCCAGGGATGGAACCCAGGTCTCCTGCATTGCAGGCAGATGCTTTACCATCTGAGCCAGCAGGGAAGCCGCTGCAATGGACACAGGTGATCGTGTGTAAACACGCACCCTCCCCCGAGCCGCGTGACCATGGCTGCACACGTCACCGACCCTCTGCAGACCTTGGAGCGGGTTTCCTTAACCGACGGAAGTTCTCTAACACAACCACAGAGCCGCGGCCAAGGTTGGTAAACTCAGCACTGACATGAGGTTTCCATCTAGTCTCCGACCTGACCTGTGGTCCGGTTGCGTCACTGACCCCAGAGTGTCCTTCATCCTCTTTGACTCCAGGACAGGATCTCTTCCAGAGCCACACGTGGCTTTTGGATTTCTCGGCCCCTGGTCTCCTAGCCCCTGCATTCCCCTGCCCTTCAGCTGCAGGCAGCTTGGCGGGGCTGGGGGCTACACAGGGCGGGGGGCCATCGGCTCCTCCAGCAAGGCAGACCCGGCATCAGCACCCTCACCCGGCCCTCAGCACGTCCCTGGATTTTGACGGGTTCCTTCCATTCCTGGGCAGCTGGGAGAATGCCTGCAGGCAGGGGGGCTGATCCTTCGGTGGTCTCCGGGCAGCCTCAGTTTTCTGCCCTGAAATAACGGGGGTCCAGGGAAGAGAAAGAGGACTTCAGGGGCCCCAGCGTCCCCTCCCCAGGCCCGAGGAGGCACTGACAATGCTGTTGCCAATGGCCAAGGGGCGGGAGAAACAGAAGGGAATCACGGCCCCGAGTCACTGTCCTGCGGTCACTGACACAGTGACCCCGAGTCCGGCGGTCAGTGACGGACGTGTGGGATACGCAGAGCTCCCGCGGGGCTTGTCCGAAAGGCCAGGCAGAACCAGGGGGCCTGTACTAGGTGAAAATCCCCCAAACCCTTTTTAAGGTGAAATGTAAGCAATTTCAGGCTATCTGCTCTCTGGGCCAAATCTAGCTGTTTCAGAATTTGGAAATCTTCAAAGGAAAACTGAGAGCCCTGGGAGCATTAAGGATGCTCAGAACCCAAATGCCTTTTTAAGAGAAAAGGTGTTTCAGAGTCATACGCTGGCAGATCTGATCTGGCTGATACTGGTTATTCACTCCCGGGGGCTTCGAATATACCCCACCCTTTCATTTTTCTGATGGAAAAAATCGGCATCTGTTTCAGAGATCAGGTCCTGCTCTCCTTCACTCAGCGTTTGACTCGCCGCCTCTGCAGTGAGTCCCTGTCTGGAGCACTCCTCATCTGCGCACTCCGCTCGCTGTGTCTGACAAGCCTGCGTTCTGGTCTGTCAACTGGTTCTGCAAATGAGCTAAGTCACCGATCGGGAATTAGCAGGACTGGGCTTCCCTTTTTATTTTGAGACTGTGATGGAGCAAAGACACAGCAGCTGGGCAGTCAGGCCGTTCCCAGCCTCGCGAATGGCGGGGCCCGCACTTGGCAGGCCCCAGGCCAGCGGGGTGGACGGTGCCTGCAGGCCACCGTGTTCCCCCTCTGGGGCCCAGGCTCCCCGGGCAGGGGACATCCGAGACTGGAGAGCAGCTGGACCGGTCACCCCCCCCACCCCCGGGCTTGGGGCTGCCCGCTCCCTCCTGGACGGCAGGGAGGGACAGCGGCGCTGGCGGCACTCAGCGCGTGGCACGGCCCCAGGGGTGCCTCTCATGGACTATTGCAATCCCCACGTCCCGGACGAGGAAGCCGGAAACACAGCACCAGCCAGCGAGTCAGGGTGGACCCGGGTGAGACCCCCAGCGGCCTGGCTCACCCCCGTGCTCACCGCAGCCTGCTCCTCCCGGGGGCCGTCGGGGTCCACCCATGCTCACCGAGAGGCACGCGTGTCACGGCCACGCAGCACAGGCTGGCGCCCCCGCCAGCTTCCCGGGCTCCCCCAGCGTCTGCCGGGTCCCGAGCTCGTCCCCAGGGCACCGGGAGACCGGTGACAGGTGGTCTGGGTGTGGATGTCAAGGGCCCACGGGGGACCTCCATCCCCACGTGGCCCCACCCTCCGTGAGGCTGTCTTGCTGGAGCCCAGAGCCCCCGAGCCTCTCCCGGGGAGTGGTCAGGAGGCTCTAGGCAGCGTTACAGCCCCCCAGAGGCTGGATTCCTTCCCCAAGCTCAGCCTCAGGCTCTTCTCTCTGTCAGCACGGTCAGCTCCAGGGAGAAGCCCCGGGTCTAAAGAAACACAGAGAATGTGGGAGAGGCCCCGAAGGAAGAACCGAAACCAGCCCTGCTTCCACAGCCAGGCCGTCACCTAGCAACCAGTGAGGGACGCTGCATGGGCTGCAAGGACCTGGGCCTTCCCCCTGCCGCCCCGGAACCCGAGAAATCCGAGAAACCCCAGACAGAGAAGCCTCGAGGCCCAGGGCTGAGCCCCTGGAGAATGGAGAGTCCCCTTCTCCCAAGTGCTGCTCACCAGGCACCTCCGCCCCTGATTGAACCCCAGGACGCATCTCGTGGAGAAGCCGGGTGGGCCCTGCAGGAGCTCTCAGGACACTTTGTGCAGGGAACAGGGGCCGCTCTCTGTCAAGTGGAGGAGGCGGGAGAGGATGGCGGGTCTGACGGATCGCGATGGCTCCCTGACCCACGCCCCGGCCCTGCGACACCCCAGGCAGGTGCTGAGCAGACGGCATCAGAGGCTGCGCCTCAGGCCTCCCCTGGGAGCCTTCCACACCAGCCATGGCCGGCGCTGGGGCCCAGGCCCCGGGCTTTGCCTCCAGCTGCCCGCTGACAGCTGCGACCCCAGGTGGAAAGAGCCGTTTGGGTCTCCGTCCTGCAGGTGAGGGGAGGAGAAGCTACTCAGTTCAGCTGAGCACCGACTCCATGAACGCTGTTCTGTACCCAGGCCCACATGGTCGACGCAGACCGCAGAGCGAGCGGGCTGGACGCCTCGTGAGGAAACGGATGGCTGGTGCCAGCAGGATCCCGCTGCCCTTGGTGAGGCCGTGGCCTGGCAGGGGCTTGTCTGCAGCCCCGGGGAGCCCCAGGTGCAGCCGAGCTGAGAGCCCCCGTGCCCGTCGAGGAGCAGCCAGACTCTGCCTGGGGGTCCCCCTGGAGGGTCCACTCCTCAGTCAGCCCAGAAGCTGCGAGAGCTGGTAAGCAGACAGTCTTGGAGGGAAGGGGCTCTTGAACAGACGAGTCTTCTCAGCTCGAGGTCATCCGAGGCCTTGCCCCGCGCTGCAGCCTGAGCTCGATCCTGCCTGGAGCTGTGTCCCTTCCGTCCGTCCTGACTTTGTTGCTGAATCAGCGCAAACACGCAGTCAGGTCAGGGAACGGCCACTCGACGCCGCGGCCGTGCAGGCGGGCGGCATCCATCCCGGTGGACGCGTACCCGCAGTCACTTCGGATAAAATGACCCAAGAGGCAGAAATGAGGTGCAGCTGCCCAACCTCCCATCAGCAGCCTCCGCTCTCCATTCACCTCCCGGGGACCCAAACGCTCCCCCTCCTGGCCTCCACCTTAAAGCTTAGCTCATTTACCTCGAAAAGTGGTGAAAAGCAGGTAAGTTAATTTTCTTTAATATGCAAATGGATGGAAAAGGCCTAGGAGGTTTACTTTCTTTGAGACATTTCTATTCCTTTACCAACAGGACCTGAAAGACTGAAAGTTGGTTTCCCCGTCGTCTCTCATACTCTACGCGTCCTTCAGGTAAGGGACACCTGCCCAGACCCCCACGGGCTTTTCCAGAAGGTCCGTGCAGCACACAGCCTCGGCGGCAGTGTGGCTGGCGCCCCGGAATAGAGGGTAGTCATATCAGTCACCTACAAGGGAAGATCCCCGTCCCTGGGTGAGGGCAACCACTGCATGTGCGGACCCTGCCCGGCCTTCAGCGCCCCCCGTGGGGCTTGGATGAGGGGACCGCACGGTCCTGCCGACGCCCATGCTGCCTGCTGGATGCTGCCAGGAGCGACACCGTCCTTTGTTCCTGACAGGGTCTCCTGACTCCTGCCGGACCCGGGGCCCGTGGGCTACCGTGAGAGCGCGCAGTCGGGTAACACAGCTCTGGACATGGCCTTCCTACAGTGACTGTCAGAACAGATGACCCACAGCAAGATGGAGCAGCGTGGGGAAACGGCAATTTAACAGGTACATCGGCAAGTCTAGAAACACTGCAGGAAGACCAAGACCCTTTTCACAGAGTTAAAGACAACCACACTCACATAGTTTTTAGGAATGCCTACGACGCAGAGCCACAGGGAGAAGAGAGCAAGGTGACGATAGACACGGGATTAGGGGGTGGTTCCCTGGGATGGGGGAGGGGGCTGGCATGGGCGGGGCCGAGGTGAGGTCACGAGGTTCAAGGTCGGGTACACTCAAGCCCAGCTGTGCTTGGGGTGGTGCGTTTATAACACTTACTGCATTATCAGAAGTAACCAGCGAGGGACTCACCCACCATCCACTGGCCAACAGTGAAAGTGTGTACACCAGAGTCTGGTTAAATAGAGATTGATAATATTGACTAAATTAATAAATGGATAGGTAGATGGATGAATGGATAATCGATAATGCACTAAAGCTTGACCACCCCCAAAATCTTCCTTGCTGAGGTGATATCTGGGCAGAGAATATTACAGGGAACATTGGTTTAAGACACGGAGAACCAGGGCCAGGCCGTGTTTCTTTTACACAAACACTGATGCTATCGACGTCTCACCCTGCGGAGGCCAGACGCCCCCTTCCAGTCCCACCATGGGCCTCCCCGAGCTGTGCCAGACGTCCGCAGGGACTTGTCCGTCTCATCAGCAGAGCTCCTAGAAGAGGATTCCCCTGGGTGAGGGGGCCAGGGGGTGGCCCCTAGAGCCCCAGAGGTGCCAGGGAACCAGAAAGGTCATAGAACCGTGGTTCCGGCTCCTGCGGAGTCACCGGTCCCGGCGCGGAGCACAGGGGCCGGCTTGGGTGCTCAGGCCAAGACACAGCATCCTGACGGTGGCTCAGAGCCCGGCCCGATCCCCCAACGCCGCCCGCTGACCGGGGCCGTCCAGGCAGCCTGGGGAGCTCTGCACGGGACCTGACCTTTCACCCAGGGCCCCCAGCAGAGCCAGGTTCCCCCTCAGAACCCACGCAGCCTGCGCTGACATGCTAGGAAGGGCTGCAAGTTACAGACTCATCCAGGGCTCCAGGCCTGAGGGCACCCTTCCCAGCGGATTTTCCGGGAAGGCAGGGCTGTCCTGGGCCGAGAATGGCTTGCGTGATCCCAGAACAAGGAGCTAGTGTGTGGCTCCACGTGGTGCGTGCTAAGTTGCTTCAGCCGGGCCTGGAGAAGGAAATGGCAGCCCACTCCAGTCTTCCCGTGGACAGAGGAGCCTGACGGGCTACGGTCCACGTGGTCATAAGGAGTCAGACACGGCTGAATGGCAACAACAGACTGCAGCCCACCAGGCTCCTCTGTCCATGGGATTCTCCAGGCAAGAATGCTGGAGTGGGTTGCCAAGCCTCCTCCCGGGCATCTTCCCGATCCAGGGATGGAACCCACATCTCTTATGTCTCCTGCGTTGGCAGAAGCGTTCTTCACCACTAGCGCCATCTGGGAAGCTTTAATGTTTCTTCGTAGGAAATAAGGTAATAACCATTCAAGAGCCAGGCCATCCGGGAGCTTGCCGGGGGATTCGCTGTCAAGGAGCTTTGTTACCTCCCGTGAGCCCCCACTTCTGTAGTCTCTGTGAGTAAGGCAGGTGGTGGCCCCTCTTGTGTATTGAGATGTTGGACGTCTGTGCCTGGACAGCCCCTGCCCCAGACGCAAGCTCCGGCTCCCAGCCCCTCGAAGACGCAGAGCTCCTGCAGGGGGACGCCCAGAACCCCCGTGCTTGTCCACCTGCCTGCACGGAAGCACCGTCGAAGCTCTGGAGGTTGCTGTTGTCCTTCTGTGGCCTCCGGTCAACAACACCCGCCCCCACCGGTCTGGGAAGAGATGTTAGACACTGCCTGTGAGGCTCCTGACCTCATCGGAGAAAGTGCTCTGTGAATCCGAGGGATTAAAAATAGAAGCGAAACCAGAAGACGTCTGAGCACAAGGGTGAAAATTTCCTGTGCCGCTCGATCGGCCGGCGTCTGACTGAAGGTGAAGGGCAGAGCTGGGAGGCCAGGGAGTGGGGGGCGACTGCATGCGGAGCAGCCAGCGGGGCGGGCAGACGCCAGCGTCCCCGGGAGACCTGTCCGGACAGCACTTGGACGCTCATAGCAGCCGCGCCCTGCTGCTTGCCACTCCCGGGGGCGGCCCGGCCGAGATACCCAGGGGGTCAGGGACACGGGCCTCACCATTCCCTGGACCTGAGCCTCACCCCTCCAGGGAGGGATGCCCAGAAACCTCTCAGCTGCCAGCCCATCCCGTGGCACTATGCAGCAAGGATTTGGTCAAACCCCTGCAGGGCCCGGGTCCCTCTCCTGCCCGGAGGTGGCGGCCCTCGGAGGCCAGAACCTCGACCCTGAGCGCAGCTGCCTTGCTCGGAGCCGGAGTGCTGCCGCTTTTCACTGCTTCCCCAACACTTGGTTGTGAAGCCTTCTAAGCTTCCCATTTGCAAACGGCTGTGTGCCCACCGTCCGATGCTGCACAAATGCCATTTGATCCTTCTACCCAGGCCTCCGCTCCAAAGCCTTCTTGCTATTTATGTTTCAGATGACATCACCGACAAGACATGAGCCCCTCCTCAGCCCAGCTCTGCCGCATCCTGGCCGTGTGATCTCGGGCAGCCAGCCCCCGCCGGTCCCTCGTCTGTAAGAGGTGCCCACACGCAGACCCAGCAGGACGGTGCTGCACGGACATGTTAGCGCCTCAATCACTAGCCCATGGGCAGATCGAGACCCTGCAGGACTCGCTTCCTTGTTCCGACACAGCCGCTTCCAAAGCAGCTATCCTGGAAGGACCAGGACTGCACGATGTCATCACAAGCAGACTCAAGCCCGAGGAGAGAACTGCCAAAGGAGACTGTCCCCACACCCCCGGGCTCGGGGACCAAGTGGCACTGGCCACACAGGGCCTGCCCTCGGTGCACGGCGGCCACGGGGTGAAAGCAGGGGCCCAGCGTTTGCCAAGACTCTGGGCTCAGGAAACAGAGGCCGGCCCCACGACTCAGGCGTCTGCTAATCTGTGCTGTGTCAGATTTTTCTCCTCGTGAATAGTTTCAGATATAGAGAACGCTTGAGAAAAATAACCCATTGCACTTGACTGTTCGCCTTCTTTTTCCTGTGGATCCATTTCATGTAGACTTGGTGGCCCTTCTCCCCCAAGAACCTCGCTCGGTGTCTGCCACCCAGTCACACTCCTCTCACACGGGACCCTTCCTGTCCCGACGGCCCGCACCACGCCTCCAACCACAGAACTGGTCAGGACTTGGGCCTTGTATCAGTTGGGTTGGCCAAAAGGTCATTCGGGTCTTTCCCTGAGATTTTTTTCTTTTTTGTCAATTCAGTATTTGTTTCTACATCTCCTTTGTCTCCCCAAACATTCTCTCCTTTTCAGTTCAGTTCAGTCACTCAGTAGTGTCTGACTCTTTGCGACCCCGTGAACTGCAGCATGTCAGGCCTCCCTGTCCATCACCAACTCCCAGAGCCAGCTCAAACTCATGTCCATTGAGTCGGTGATGCCATCCAACCATCTCATCCTCTGTCGTCCCCTTCTCTTCCTGCCCTCAATCTTTCTCAGCATCAGGGTCTTTTCCAGTGAGTCAGCTCTTCACAGCATGTGGCCAAAGTATTGGAGTTTCAGCTCCAACATCAGTCCTTCCAATGAACACCCAGGACTGATTTCCTTTAGGATACTCTCCCACAAAAGCTCATTTCTCTTCACGGGGAAGCACGCAGACCCCTCGTCGCTTCATGAACTCAAAGCCAGTTTACCCTCATACGGGAAAGAAAGTCCCTCAGACACACCCACCTTCTCTAAGAGACAGGTTGCCGCCTTCGTTAGTAACTGCTTTCACAACGAAGGTCCTGCTTTCTTGTAACTTTCGACTTCTGGACGCTCAAAACAACCAGAACAGGAGCAACGAGTCACAAGAACTGAAGTCCTGAGTCCGGTCTTCTCCAGGGGTCTTGGTCGCTGCCAAAAACAACAGACTCTTGAAACTTCTTTGGATTTTATCAAAGAATCTTAATCCCTTTGTATCGTATCCTGTTTAAGAGCCAGATACAGAAATTCCTGGACCGGTTTTTTGAATGTTCCTGTGCACTGTGTGGAAATTTTGCAATTTGCCCTTTCAGCAATGCATCCAAGTCTTACATGAGCCTAAAATACAAAGACGTTCTTCACCTAAAGGGAAGTAATCCCAGTGAAACTTGGTACAAAGTGGCCTTGATGAGGCTGGGCCACCTGGACAGCGGCTGTGGCCCACCTCCCGACTGGGGGTGGTGGTCACGTCCTCTCCCACCTCCCTGGCCGTCAGCACGGGGCAGGGTGAAACACGGGGCGTGGAGGCGGTTGGAAAGCATCGCCCAGACTGTCAACTCTGGACACCCCACCACCCCCCCCGCCACCCCAAGGACCTCAGCAGTACCAACCATTCCTCCCTGGGAGCGTCCAGGCTCTGAGCTCACGTCCTGCCTCAGGAGCCCCGTCACGGTCCCCAGTGGCGGGACTGGAGGACCGGCAGGTACTCAGGCGTGGACAGCGTCCCCCAGAGTCACGTCCACATGGCTGGAGTCCTTGCAGGAAGTGGGAAACTTGGACCCAGATGCAGAGGAGCCACGTGGAGATGGGGGCAGAGACTGCAGAGATGCTCCTACAGGCCGAGGACTGCTCGTCGCCTCCTGCGGGACGCGGAAGAACCCCACTGGGCTCCGGGCTCGGTGGCCACCGTGGGATGCACTCAGGGCTGGGAGAGGCCGCCTTGTCTGTGGACGGGCCACGGCTGTGCCAGGAGGGGGACTCGCACACGGCGAGAGGAAGCATCAGCCGCACGGCAGTGGCGGGGAGAGCGGGGAGCAAGGGGGCTTTCCAGGGCCCCGGCGGCACCTCGACCTGGAGAGGACGCGGGAGCCACTTCCCAACCATATCAGCACGAGGACTCACACGTTCTCTCCCCAAACAGCAGACGGACATGCCTGCGGTTTGGACAGTCCCTCCGCTGAGGAGACGCTCTGCATGGGGTGGGCGGCCGCTCACCCAGCAGCCAGTGAAGCAACTCAGTCACTTTGTAAAGTTACTGGGGGTAGGGGGGTGCTGGCTGCTTCTCTGGGTCAAGTAGAAAATGCAGCCAAGTCCGGTCATGTGTCAGGGCAGGACGCCACCTCCACATTCTCAATAACAAACACCAGAAACACAGAAGGTCTCCTCTGTGGCCCCACAGTTCACTCACTAATAAGGAGAAACACTGGCCACAATGCCTGGGTATGATCACCCCGCTTCTCAGAGCCCTCAGCAAGGGCCCCACCACACCCGACTCCTTGGCAACATGTGGATTCATGAACTGGCAAATGAAGCAACCCCACCTGTGTTTTAAAAAAGGCAGACAAGCATCATATAATATCACTTATATGCGGAATCTAAAAAAAAAAAGGATACTAATGAACTTATATACAAAACAGAAATGGGCTCATAGACATGGAGTAATTACGGTAGCGTTTGGTTACTTATGGTTGGTTACTGTATCACACCAGGAACGCCACTCAATACTCAGTAACAAGCTAAATGGGAGAAGAGTCTGCAAAAGAATGTTTGTATAACGGGTTCATTTTGTTTTTCACCTGAAACTAACAACACTGTAAATCAACTGTACTTGAGTTTTTAAAAGTATTTATTTAAAAAGGCAGACAAGAGAAGAGCCTGTGAGACGTGTCCCCTGACCTTGCCTCTAAACAGTGGGGGCCAGGAGGTTGGGGGGGGAGGGCTCTTTAAAACCAGAGATCCGCACCCTGGTTCTAATCCTTCTGCGGGCTGACCACATAACACAGGCTGTACCCTGAGGAAGCCTGGAGCCTACATTTCCTAATGACCTAAGGTTTGGGGTTGAATTAAATATTGAAGCAAACTCCAAAAATACCTACAAGGAAACACAGCGACAATATTGTATCGATTGTGCCAAGCTGCTTAATAATTAATTCACTCACCTCAGGGTTTGAATGTCTTTCTGTTTGTCCGTCAGCATCACAGACAGAATACCTGGCGAGGGGCTGCAGCTCAGAGGCCAGCCCCCACCCCCACCCCCACATCTCCAGGCCTGAGCGGAGTGTGGGAGGCAGAGGGCTGCGTCCCATCGGTCTGGCCGAGGGCTCTGCGGCTAGATCCTCTAAACTCAAGCCTTGGAGGGGCCTGGGAGGAACTCCAGATGAGCCCTGAGGAGCCCCCAGTGGCATTCTGGTGATGTGGACTCTGACCTTGCTTCAACCTGATGAGTGTTTTGAATCTCGTTAGAAGTAAGTGAGCTCAGCTCTGAGGCCATTTCTGTCTCAAAGCTGGGTCCCCAAGGCTTGTTTACATGGCCCCAGGTGAGCTAAGAACCAGAAATACCGGTCGCATCCCAGCCTCTGCAGGAGAGACAGTATCTCGCACCCACATGGAGCATCAAGCTTCTCATCATGTGCTCTGAGTTCAGGATCAAATGCAGCATGCAGACCCCTGCCTGCTGGGCCTCAGCCCTGAGCCGCTGAGCGGGGCTCTGGGAGGCTCTGGTTCCAGGGGTCTTACCTAACTCAAAGGCATGATCGCCTTATGAATTTAACAGCTAAATGGGTGAAAATAATCTTGCTCCAAGGATTTGCCAACAGGAAGCATCTGGGATTACATGTTTTGCTTTTCTCAATAAGCACGTGAGATGGTGGACTTCCTCATTCCAGAAGGATGAGCATCAGCTCTCAGGGTGGACACCCCCTCCCGCCCCAGGGCCAGCGTCCCCTGGAGGGGAGAGGGGCCAGCACCCAGCCCAGATCCCACGGGGATTCAGGGCTTCCAACAAAGGTTCTGGACCCAGGGGAGCAGACAGCTGGCCTCCAAGCTTACCCCAGACGATTCAGTCCTGTGTGTGGGAAAGGGTAACACATCGGACTCACGGGGTGAGGGGTGATGGTGAATCAGGGCCTCAAAGGAGCAGAGGCCAGGTGTGTGGGCGCTGACCAGGGCCTGGTCAGGCCAGGAGAAGAACGCCAGGCTGTCTGCCCTGGGTCTCGATCTGATTCTCTAAACGTGCAGGTTTCAGGACCTGAGAAGCGTGACTATTTCAGTTCTGCCTTCACTGTGTTGCCCGGGACTTCGGGGTTCAAGCAAGTAGAACCCACAAGAGAGTAAACTCAGGGCCCGGAGGCCCAGGAAAGCACCTTTCACACCTTCATTCATTCATTCACACTGTTGTAGCCATCCATTCCGGGAAACACACTCACTCAGAGGACAATGAGGATAGGGGAGTGCAGTTTATTACACCGGCGGGCCCAAGGCAGAGTCTCCTCTTAGCCAAGGACCCCGACCAGTTTTTGTGAAAACCTTCTATACCCTAAGTGTACGTGCCCAAACCCACCTCCCCAAATTCTCTGAAACTAGTCTGAACAAAGGAAAAAGAAAGTTACAATCAAAGTTCACCTGTGATTCGTATCACTTAAACCCGTGATTCGTATGCCTTAAACCCGTGATTCCTATGCCTTACGCCTAGGTAGTTAACAGTGGACAATTATCAATAGGCCTGTGGTCATACCCCAGTAAGCATAATAGAATGTATGATTCTATTTGGTTACACAGATAATTAGGGAATTCTTTTGGGCGACAGAGAGTCTAGGTACGAGCCCTGGGGCTCTTCCACCCGGGGGCCCGGTTTTCCAGTTGGTGTGTCGTTTCCATAGACACTGGGCACAGAGCTCAGAGTCCACAGTCCGGCCCGAGATGCAGTCCTGCTTTCAAAACCGAGCCTGTTCTATTTCCTCCTTCATTCCTCCAATCGTTGATTCATTCATCACACCCTCACTCGTTCATGCTTCTGTCCACAGACACTTCTCACTGAGGCAGGAGCTGCCTTGTCGTCTGCACCCAGCCAGTCGCGCTCCTTGCAGACAGGCTGGACCCCAGTTTTGGGGCGCGGGCGGGGGTGTCCACTGTTTGTCAGTGGAGAACGGCAGGGCGCTCGCTGTCAGCCTTGCCTGCTCTAAAGTTAGAGGAACGACAGGAAGCCTCGGGAGGCCCACAGTTTACTGCCAGCTGGAGGGGTCCCTGAGGACGCGGGCGCAGCTGGCTCTCTGGCAGGTGCTTCTCTCGGGTCCATCGGGGTCCAGAAGCCCTCGCTCCGCCTGGATGGGGCGTCCTGGCCACTGCGGACCCCCCCCCCCGCTCCTGCCGGCCCTCCCGAGCCCCTCAAGTGCGGTCAGGTAGCCCCCTTCCTGAAGAGGGGACAGAGCTCCCAGCTCTCATCCTGCGCTCATCCTGGGGCCACTCCCCCCCTGCACACCCCTCCCCCATGAACAGGCTCAGTATGGGCCTGATTAAGGAGAAACATTGTTAGAGAAGAGTTGAGGGCCCAGTGGAGCAGACCTCACACAGCATCTCGTGCAGGGTCGGGGGGGCCTCCAGCCCAGGCTCCTCTCTCCCTGCGCTCAGCCCACCCCCACCCCGAAAAGCCTTGTCTGAAGTCCCCACCACCCTGCTCAGCCTTGAACCAGCCACCCAGGACCTTCTCTGGGCCATGCAGAGACTCAAGCCGCCAAGTCGACCAGAAGGTGTTGATTCAAAAGCTCTGAAATTCAAAGAACAGTTGGAGGAAGGACTCTGAGATAATAACAGTAACGATGATCCCTAAAGGCACCTCGGCCGAGAGTGTGGAGCAGATCGGAGCGACCGCTCAGGTGGCCGCACGGACCCCAAAAGCACGGGAAGAGACGCGTCTCCCCTGAAGGAGAGCTGGTGGGTCCACTTCCCATTTCACAGCAGGAAAGTGGGGCCCAGGGGGTGGAGCGCTGAGCGCAGGGCACCTGCCTCCGAGATCTGGTGGGGGGAGGGTGGGACCGCCTCCAGCCCTGTTAGAAACACGTGCTCCATCCATTGTGAGGCTCTGAGACTCCTGGGTCCCGAAGTGTTCTTGAACTTTCCACAGAGATTTGGCCAACCCTGCCAATGTTTAACTCTCAACATGCAGATGATGCCTGGAGCGTTCAGAACAGATGGGTGTTTTGCCGTTTAAAACCTCAAATGACCTCTGATTTTCAGACACCAGCCTTTGAAGTTTGTTATCACGCAGCCTCTTTGATCAAAGCTTCCCACCCTCCTGAGATCTTGGGCCCTGCATGAAGCTCAGGAAAAGCACACCTACTGTGAAGGGAGAGTCAGAAAAGCAACCTTGAGTACAAAGGAGCTGCAAAGCGCCCTGCTGACCTGCTTGTTTTATTCACGAATGGACCTCGTCAACACTTAGACCACAAACTTTGGACCATAAGTAGAATTTCTCAGGAAAGGGCTAACTTCAATTTCCTTTCTTCAACCAGCTCTTTGTGAGTAAAGTATCATGCATTATCCAAGATGCTTGTCAAGTTTGACTTAGAAAATGAGAAAGTAAATGTAGTGACGTAAAAAGCAAAAGAAAAACTCCAAATCATTCAGGTAACAACAAAATATGACAAGCACTTAAAACAAAAAAAAACTGACCAGGAGAATTCTTGAATTCTTGTCAGCTACCAGGTAGAGACAGAAAAATGCCTCGTCACGTGGGTAGAACGTCATTTAATGACGCTGGTTTGCTGCATTCAGAAAGCCCCTGTCCTTGGCCCTGCCTGGCACCTGCTGTCTGTAGGTTTCCTGTAAGAAATATTTGGGGGCCTCCAAGTCTGCAGCGGAAGAAGTCCTCTGCAGATGGGCACGCCGTGCAGGGCAGCGGCCTCCCCGCGTCATCAGGGGAGTGGGCAGGTCCGTCCCAGACCCTCCCCATGGGCAGGGAGCTGGGCCTTGTCCCCCCAACCCGCTCCCCACCTGGAGGGGGAGAGAGAGGAAACCCGGACATGGGGTGGGGTTCTGTAAAGGCTTCTGTAGGTGTCAAACAAAGACTTTTAACTAAATTCCTTTTCATTGTCTTCAGTTGATCTTAATTCAGTCTTTTTATATTGAGACAAATGCAGCTGCAGTTTTTCTAAATAAAGAGGGTCAAACAGAGGTGATATCACATAGTTCAGCCTAACCTGTTGTTTGTGGGGGTCACCTGCATCCAGAACAGCCCGGCCGTCAGTGAGGCTGGTCGGGCAGCACACCTGGACAGGTGTCCCCCAAGGTCTTTATCGCCAAGCAATTGGAGAAATAAATGTGATCCAGCCAATGAATAAAACTGAATTCAGAGATTTAGGACAAAATGGGGAATAGCTGCACATGCTGGCAGAAAGCTGTCTTTTTCCTTAAGTGAGAAAACAAGTCACAGATACTATGGAGACAACAGGGTGCATGCGTGCACATACACACGTGTGTGCACGCGTGTACACACACATATACATGCGGGCATATGCACACACACCTGGGGGTGGGATCCAGGGCTTTGGGAAATGAGTTTTCTACTTTCACCTAATGCCTGTCCATATTATGTTCATTTTTATTTTGCTTTTATTTTATTTTTTTATAGTTCATTTTTAAAAACACAAACGTAGAACAAAAAAGTGGTCAATAGGTATTTCTCAGCCTCTCCCACAAGGCCAACCCCACCTCCCCCAGCCCTATTTGCCCAGATGGGGACTTGGTGGGGGGTCCTCAGGGGGAGGAGGGAGCTGTTTGCAGGCAGAATCTGAGGCTGACCCTGTCCCCATAGAGGCTCTCAGGACAGAGGAGGGCTGGACGGCTGTCCTGGGGGCCTGACCCCCCCGCTGGGGGGCACCTGAAGCCAAGGAGGGACCCAGGCCGCCCTGAGGCGTGTGGAGGGAGGAGGCAGGGGCCGCAGACCCCCGGGAAGGGGAGTCCTGATGGAGGCCTCACCGCAGAGATCAGCAGGCCTGGCTGAGGGTCTCTGCTTAGGGAAAGAGAACTGCCCGCCTTCTCCACCCTTGCAATCAGTCCTATAAGTCCCGTTCTCTGGGCCCGTCAGAAGGGAAGAGGCGCAGCCCGCCTGGGCTCTGGGCAGAAAGGGCCGGCCCTGCTGTCTCCACCATCAGCAGCCCCGGGGCAGGGCTGGGAGCCTTTGCAAAAGTGAGGCCGGAGGCCCAGCCCCCAGGGCAAAGCACTTGCAGGTTCGTTTCCCTGGTGACCAAACTCCAAGACAGGAACAGCAGGATAATTAAGGGAGGAGGCTGGGCCCTGCCAGACCACTCATCTCTGATTCATGAAGTCAGGAGACCTCCCAGACCACACGTGCCCAGAAAGGCTTCCTGGAGACCAAAGGGGGCTCATGTCAAGGGATGTTCTACCCAGATGCCTTTGCGGTAAAACCATCTTGTCTAAGAGATGTGTGCGCACGTGGGAGAATTCTGAGATAGATCAAGTATGGACTGAGAACCAGGCAAATTGAAATGACTGGCCAAAGGAAACCCGGAAGAAATGTCCCATAAAAGTAATTCAAGTCACGACGAGGGCCTGACTCAGTGCCTCTCTCTCCCTGAGTCCGCCCACGTGTCTGTCCACGCATGCTGGACTCTTTTTCCTCTTAACAAACATTTTACTTACTTACCTACTTTCCATCTTTGTGGGATTTCTTTCTGCAAAGCTGAAGGTAGGGCCCTTGTCACTGACCCCAGGTCTGGTGGCTAGGATCTGGTGCTTCCACTGCCGGGACCCGGCCTCAGTCTCTGCCTGGGAACCCAAGCCCCGCTTGAAGCCGCTGCAGGCCGAGGCCTCCGGAGATCAAAATGAGGAGGCTGGCCTGTCTCTTTACGGCTCCACAGTCTCGGGCAGGAGAGCAGCCAGGAGCCGGTCTGTGTTGGCCGGCTTTCTGGAAGATTCCCACCTGGTTTATTCCCAAGGCCTCCCCCTGTCTTGGCCTCAACCCACACCTCGAGATGCTGAGTGTGAGTCCACGGGGGTCGTCTCAGGGGGACCCGGGATCGGTACCCGGCACCTGGCGGATGCACAGAAACGCAGGTGGAGTGGAAGGGGAGCCTCCATCCTGCAGCTCCCAGGGGCAGCTCTCGAAGCGGGGAGGACCTGAAGATCGCCCTGCAGTGAGTCTCCCCGAGGACCCAGCGCCTCTGGGAACTGTCGGGGCCCTCGTGCACCTCAGGCCGCCCCCACCCCCGGACCAGCGAGAGGACAGTGCTGATCCGGATGCAGAGGAGGGCAGCAGCTGGTGTCCCTTCCCAGCCTGGGCCGGCGGGGCCTCTCTCTGGGCCCGCGTCTCCACCAGGCCCGGGGACGGAAGGCGCCGCTCGGCCTCCGCCAGCCCTGCGTCTCAGATGCCAACGAAGGCCCCTTGGCGGCACCTCTCCTTTTACCTGACAGGATAAGCTGTTTTATTGTTTCCTACCTTCCTGCCCTTTAATGATTTTTGCAATCCCGGGGGAAAGTACGCAATTTCCATAAGAGGAAGGGGAGAAAAGAGCTCTAAAGGCCTGAAAATAAACCTCCCTCTGCTAAAGCAGAAGGACAGATCTGAGTCCCCTCCAGGGACTTGCCAGGTCGGTCTGTCTGCCATGGCAAGGGCCCAGGGTTGTGCACTGCACAAGTCAGCTCAAGCCTGAGCTTGAAGGGTTTTAAGCGTGAGCATGAGCCATGGAAGAGTTTTGCTTCCAAGCTTACCAGGATAAAAAGGGTTTTTTCATTAATGTAAAGAAGAATGGAGCCAAAGTGAGTGAAGTGCTTCATAAGTGTGACCACATGCAACTCAATAGCTTTCCAGCTTGAATTGTTGTGAGAAAAAAATGCTAAACTTGGGCAGCCAGTTAGTGAAAACAGGATGGACCTGTCTGCTGCATGTTTATCCCCTTTTCGTTTTCGAAGGGCTAGGTGTGGATCGCTACGACTTAGACCTGGAGCGGCCCCCGGACGCAGGTGGCGAGAGCAGCTGGCAGAGACGCATCAGCCTCCTCTGAGCACAAGACAGAATTCCGTCCTCAGGCCCCAGGTTTAAGCCTATCGCGCGTGTCAGGTGTCAGGCACGGTTTTCTAGTCTCTCTCCTTAGACATCTCTCACAAAAGTCAGCACCCTTACATGGATGTGGAAAAACTCGAGCGTGTAAGTAGTTTTGCCAAAGTCAGTTTAGCCACCCAATGCTCAGTCGCTCGATGCCAAGCTTTCAGAGCTCCAATCCCCTGGCAGCCGCCGTCTGCCCCCCAAGCAGAGAAGACCCCTCCAGGCCCCTTCTCCGGTGCCTGCCCGGGACTGCCCTCAGGCCCACGTGGTGGGCACGGAGGGGACCCAGCGAGACTCGACCAGGCTCCCACCTAGCTGGGTGGGGCCTCGATTCTCCCAGCACCGAGAGAGGCTCTCAGTCTGCCCCGCGGGGTGTCAGATCATTCAGATGAGGAACTGGACCACCAGAGCTCAGTGCAAACGCAAGGCCGGCCTCGCTGCTCTCAAGGTGTGTGACCTTGGAGATACGGGGTAGTATCCCACACTGTTTCGACTCTTGGAAACAAAGTCACAGATTTATTTCATGCCTTTCCCGAAAGCAGGTTTTTCTACACTAGCAGTAGCATGCAGCAGTAAATTACCCCTCTGAAGGACCCAGGAGTCAGTGTCTGGCTGGCATGGGGCTGGCGGGGAGTGGGAATGACATCTTTGTTTCCCTACAAAGCGCGGCCTCGGTGAATCCTGTGTTTGTTGATTCATTAGAGAACAGTGGTCCGCTTTTATTTGTTGGAGCTGAAATGATGCAGAGACTCAGACTTCCCGCTCCTTCAGCTCAGCCCGAGGAGGGACCACAGCTGGGGGCTGGGGGTGGGCTGCTGTTCGGTCGTGACCGGGGGCACGCGATGAGCCGGGACCCTCTGCAGGCTCTGGACAGGCAGAGGGGGCCGCTCCCTGGAGCCGTGGACTCCCCGCCCCCACCAGAGGACACGCTCTTCCCTCTGCCGGCTTAGGTCAAGGTCAGCAAATGCGTCTGCAAGCCTCCTGGCTCAGCTGTGAGGTTGGGGATGGTATCTGTGGAGGACCTACTGTGCGCCAAGCATCCTGCATCTCCTGTCCTGGACTATTTCCTGTAACCGCCGCAGAGCCGCTGGGCGCTGGGGTACCACAGCCTCTGCCTCACAGAGGAGGGGGCCTGGGGACGCGGCCTGGGCACGTTCTCCACCAAAGTCCTGTCTGAGACTGAGACCCCAGGCCCTCATCCTGGGGGAGGGGGAGACTGAGACCCCAGGCCCTCATCCTGGGGGAGGGGGGAGACTGAGACCCCAGGCCCTCATCCTGGGGGACAGGGGGACTGAGACCCCAGGCCCTCATCCTGGGGGGCAGGGGGACTGAGACCCCAGGCCGTCATTCTGGGAGGGGGGCACAGGGAGGGAGGCTCCGTGTTGCTGCTCACGGCAGATGGAGGGGGGTGGGCCTCGAGTTTGTGGGGGCTGCTGCTGACATGGAGCCCCGGGGGCACCATCTCCACGGGCCTTGCACCAAGGGGCTCCCTGAGATGGACCTCCTTCCAGCCCAGGGACTCCAGGGTTCCCACTCTGTGACCCTCAAGCCCCCCCGGGCCTGGACTGACTCCTGCATTTCCTCCTGGCGGTCCTGCCGGCCGGCCCTGGGGGACTGTGTCAGGGGCAGGCAGCACGTGTCCCCAGGCGTCCCACCAGGAGCCTGCGAGGATGGCTCTCACCTGCCCAGGGCTGTCTCAGGGCTCTTTGAGCTCAAGTGCTCCTTGGAGTATGCATTAGTGGGGCTCAAGCCCTGGCGAAGCCCCCTGTTGAGGGATCAGGACTCCGGGCTCCTGGGTGAAGCTTTAATTTCATGTCTTAAATAATTTAGGGCCCTGATGAGCAACTTCAGAGTCACACCTGCAAACGCCAGTGTGTTGAGGTTTGTGTTTTTTAACGTTGGCTTTTGAGAGAATAGCGTTAAAAGGGATCAGCTTTCAGGTTTTCTTTCCCCCTCAATTAGTGGTTTTTCTTCAGGTGGCTTGGCGGAAGGTGCTTAGAGTCAGTTACAGGAAATAAAGTGGAAATTTGATACCTACAGCCAGGAAAGGTGGGGGTGCCTAGTGCAGCCCTCATAACATAACACACATTCTGTGTGTGTGTAGATCCCCCTAGCACAGGGCAGAAACACGGAGACCCCACGTGGGACAAGACTCCCTAGTGGGAGATGTCGGACTTTATGCTGGGACCTAAGAGAGAACGCAATATTCTATTCACCTGATATTTTGTCTAAAAGTGACTGCGCGCACGTGAGAGGGATGGAAGAACATGGTGGAGAGTCGTGCTGAAATCTGTCTCTCTGCTTTTGCCCCCCGCCCCAGCCTGTGCGCCCTGCCCCAGAGACCGCCTCCCAGGCAGGACACGGAGCTGACAATGGACCCGCAGACTTCAGACCCTCAGACCAACACCTGCGTCATCCTGAGACGCAGCGAATTCACACACAGCACGAATACCTCACACAGTCCAGAAAAGGCTCTGTGCCCCCAAATTCCCACTCAAGGAGATATACAGGAGAAACCAAGAGGTTTTTGATAAAAGAATGCAGATCTGAGAACGTGAATTCTCAGGGGTGATCACAGGATGAAACATAAAGCGCTCAAATAAAGTAACCAGAGCCTCATTCACTTTAATGTATTAGTCTTGAGGTTTGGAAAGTGAAAAATGACACTCTTCAGAGAGCAGAGAACAAGGCAAAGCGGTGGGCCAGGTGGCCTTGAGTGTTTAGACAGCGAGCGTGGAGTCCGCTTGTCAAAGCCGCACCTGGACAATTTGGGTTCCTGTGTAGTGGGGGTGTCCACAGGGACACTGAAGGTGCCTCCAGGACATCCGTGAGGAGGCCCCCCAAGACTGCCCCACAGAGTCCGGGACTCACCCGGGAGGGACCACAGGGGGAACAGTCAGATGAACTGATGTGAGCCATCTCTTTTTAAAAGATTAAATCCTGTTGGTTTTCTTACAACTGGTTCCAGGTAATTCAAGAGGCAAGGCCTAAGAGGAGAAGGGGACGACAGAGGGCACGGTGGTTGGATGGCATCACCGACTCATGGACATGAGTGTGAGCAAGCTCCGGGAGACAGTGAAGGACAGGGAGGTCTGGCGCGCTGCAGTCCACGGGGTCACAGAGTTGGACATGACTGAGCGACCGAACGACCACGATAATTCCAGACTTAAACCTGACAAGACCCCGAGTGATAAGGGCTATTAGGGTCCATAACACAGCCCTGACCTTTGAGGCTGCCATTTGGCCTTGAAACGGGCAGAGGAGGGGAAATCTTCAGGGCGCTGAGCTGACACCCACCCAGGCCCGTGTGAGCCAAGGGTGGGACGGCAGCGCTGTTGCTCCAGACCCAGCAGCCGCTTGCTGTGGGCTGCCCGCGGGCTGGGGTGTGCTCACTAGCTCCCCGTGCCCACGCCATGACCGGCAGGGAAGCATGCGCCCCACCAGCCGCGAGGGGTCAGCCTGCCTGCAGGTCTCATCCGGAGCCCCGGGGGACGGAGTGGACCGAGCTCCTGCAAAGGGCGGGCGCTGCATAACCGCCCCTGTGGTCTCTGCTCCGAGCATTTACTGGGTTTCTTTGTGAAAGAGTGTGACTCCACAGAACTTAGCTCACCTGCTCAGAGCAGCGTCCAACATTATCACATCACACCGTGAGAATGTTCTCATTACTTCAAGAACATGGACCTACGAAGATTGCTTACTTTTCTTCCATTATTCCACTTAAGAGGGAGGGATAGTGAGGGACTGTGGGAAGGTCACGGACACCCTGATGTATTTAAAATGGATAACCAGCTCACAGCACCGCACAGCGGACTCTGCCCAGTGCCGTGTACCGGCCCGGATGGCCGGCCCGGATGGCGGGGCTTGTGCACATGGGAGAACGGGTGCGTGTCTGCGTGTGACGGAGGCTCCTCTTGTTCACCTGGAACTCTGACAACACTGTTAATCGGCTATACTCCAGTAGAAAGTGTTTTTGGTGTTAAAAAATAAATAAAATAAAATAAAAGCCGTTTCAAAAACAAACAGGAAAAGATTGCCGGTCGTTTTGCATATGAGTTTAGCTAATATTCTTTGACCTATGGGGTGTGGGTGTGGCTACTTTTCAGGATTTTCTCAACCCATGGGAACACCTTCTCAACAGCACCAAAGTGTACATGCGCCCTTTTGAATTTGATGCTCAATTTCAGGCTTGATCAATACCATCATAATGAAGATTAAAATGTGATTTCAGTTCCTTAGGAAACTAGGGGAACAATTTATCATAACCAGTCAGGTAGTCAATACAAACAAAACTTACTGGAGAAAGGTCATCACTAGCTCATGTAATACACATTTAATTGATTTACTTTTATGATTAAAAAAATGAGTGGACAGTTTGTCAGAGTTAAATATTTATGGTTCCAGTTTTAAAATTCAAGCTCTCCTTTACGGATTCTGAACCTAAGCCGAAACACACTTACTGTTCTCTCAGATGACGTAGAAACGGCCCGTGAGCCGGTAAAATACATGCTGCTTACTGTTTTGCATTTCATGATTTTATCACTCTTTTTAAATTTTAAACTTCATTTGTACCTATACAGGTTTTTGGGGTACTCAAAGATACCTTCCGACTAATTTTACTCACAAGTGAAGCAGGCACTTGACAAAATATTCTCAGAGAAATGCTAATGTGTGTCATTACGATTTTATATTCTTTTCTTTTCCCCATGTTTCCTCTGATTTTTGTTTTACGTATCTTTGTTTCTTTGTTGCTGGGTGTTGACTGGTTTATGATGTATATCTTCTTTGTGAATTGCACCTTTCATCATTAAAAATATTCATCTTTGTTTCATTTTAAAAAATAAATGAAACAGGCAACATAATTACGCCACAGTTCAGCTCTAGGATTTCCACATTAAGGGAGGAGCTTGTGAAATGTCACTGCTGGGGCGCATTGCACAGCCTTTCTGGGTGTGTTCACGCCATTTTACAGGAAGGAAGCTGAGGGCCTCCCAAACCCACAAGGACATTCACAACAAAACCAAGTGACAAGGGCGTTCCGCAGCCCTGAGCGTGAGCAGGTGAGGATGATCCACCACGAGCGAGGAAGCCGGAGGGTGTCCCTGTCTGAGGTTAAGACCCAGGGGAGGGCAGGGGGCCTTGACAACAGGCCAGGGTGGCCGTGAGCCCCACCGAGAGGCACAGCCCAGCTCGGGGCGTCTGCAGCTCCCAGAATCCAGGCGGTGCCCATGACACAGCCCCGTCTGAAGGAGCGTGGACCCGCCCAGAGCAGAGCTGGAGGGCCCCGGGGTGGCAGCAGGGGACACCGAGGCAGAGCCGGGGAGGGGGGTCCTGGGAGAGGAGAGCCGGCGGGGGCCTCAGGAAGCAGGAAGCAGCTTCCCACTGCTTGCACTTTTGTGGAAAGAACAAAAGTAGAAGTGAATAAAAAATGCACTTTTCTGACAAAAAATTGGATAACTTAGCCGAAATGGACAAATTCCTAGAAAAACAGAAACTGCTGGAAATAATTCATGAAGTTATAGAAAGTCTGAATAGACTTTAACCAAAGAGATTTAATTAGTAATTAAACCTTTTCCACAAAAAAAATTCCCAACTCAGATAGCTTCACTGTGAATTCTACCAAACTTGAAGGAAGGATCATGGAGAAGGAAATGGCAACCCACTCCAGTATTCTTGCCTGGAAAATCCCATGGACAAAGGAGTCTGGTGGGCTACAGTCCATGGGGGTCACAAAAAGTCAGACAGGACTGACTGCTTGCATGCATGCGTGCACACACACACACACACACACACACACACACAACTTCTGGGCATTATTAGCCAATCTGACCTCCAGGAGACTAAGAGGCTGAGGTTGAAACTTGCAAGGCAACCCCCCAAGTGAACTCTGAACTTCACTAGCTAGCTCCTCTGTGGAGGCAGAGTGCCGTGAAATAGACATTGTAAGAGAGAACTGTGCTGTTTTTCTTGTCTGAGGTCCTGCTCCAAATCCTCTTTCATGAGAAAGACCCGATTTTGATGAACTTTGTAAACGTGATCGTGTTGAGTTCATTGATGTTAGCGTCCTCTGTTGTGATCAGTAGACTGATTTGAGAATTGTATCATCACTGTGTAATAAGACCACTGTAAACAGACACCACTGTTTGCCATCTTTTCCTCTTGTCATCGTGTGTGTGGGGGTTGGGAGAGAGGGAATCCATTCCAGATTCATGAATAAATGATTTTTAAAATTCTGCCCTGAAAAAAAAAAAAAGAAGGAAGGATCAATACCAGTCCTTCACAGATTCTTCCTAAGGAAGAGAAGAGAGACTCTTCCTAACTCACTCCACGAGGCCAGTGCTAACCTGACACCAAAACCAGTAAGACTGATCACAGAGCAAAAAGAAATGACGGACCAACATCCTCCGTGAATATAAACACAAAAATCCTCAACAAAATGCCCGCAAAGCAAACCTAGCAACGTATAAAAAGACTGTACACCGTGACCCAGTGGTGTTCCCCTCAAGAACACGGAGGTTGTTCCTCATGCAAGAGCCAGTCACGTCACAGGTCGCTTTGGGAGAATAAAAGAAACACCAAACGGTCATCTCAGCTGGGGCTTCCCTCATGGCTCAGCTGGTAAAGAATCCGCCTGCCATGCGGGAGACCTGGTTTCTATCCCTGGGCTGGGAAGATCCCCTGGAGAAGGGAAAGGCCACCCACTGCAGGATTCCGGCCTGGAGAATTGCGTGGACTATATAGTCCACGGGATCGCAAAGAGTCGGACACGACTGAGCGACTTTCACTTCACTTCATTTCGTCTCAGCTGACACAGAAAAAGCAACACTCTTTCACAATTTTAAAAAAAAAAAGAAAAAAACTCACCAAATTCAGAATGTAAGGGAACTTCTTCAATCTGATAAAGGCCACCAACGAAAACCTCAGAGTTAACGTCACCCTCAGTTGTAAGAGTTTGAGAACTTCCCTTCTGAGACCAAGAACAAGACAAGGGTGTCCAATTTCACCAGGTGTATTCAACAGCGTTGTGGAGGTTCTCATAAGGCAATTGGGGCTGGGGTGGGGGTGGAGGGAGAAAAAAGAAATTAAAAGATAAACGTTACCCTTATTGGAGGAAGAAGCAAAATTATCTGTGTTTGAATCTGTGTGGGGATGGGCTGAGTGCAGGTACAAAAGGAAAAAGATTGACTGTGAGTCGATAGTTATTGAAATTGACTGATGGATACATTTTCCTCTAATTTTATGTATATTATAAAATTTTGCATAATAAGGATTTTAAAAAATATTAATTGTTGTAATATTGGAGGAGTTTTTTTTTTAAGCAGTGATAAATATTCCTAGAAATTTCAGATACCTAGATATCTAAAGGGGAAAGAGGACATTTGGAAGGAACAACATTCCCTCATTCTTTCTGAGCTGCCCGAAGTGAGAGTCTAATTATTAGGGTCTAAGGCTAGTGGGTGACATTACACCAGTCAAAATCCACTGCTTTTTATCTGCCCCACGTCTATTTGAGGATGTCTTGTGGACCTGTTTACTGATCTTGTTAAGAGAAAACTCGTTATTAACTACTGACAGCAAACCCCTTTGCAAATATCCTTATTTCTGGGCTTCCCCGGTGGCTCATTGGTAAAGAATTCACCTGTAATTCAGGAGCTGCAAGTTTGATCCCTGGGTCAGGAAAATCCCTTGGAAGAGGGCATGGCAACCCAGTTCAGTATGGTTGCCTGGAGAACCCCACGGACAGAGGAGCCTGGTGGGCTAGGGTCCATGAGGTCACGAAGCGTCGGACTTGACTGAAGTGACTTAGCACTTAGGTTATTTCTGCTTTTCCCCAAGTCATTCTACCTCATGAGTGATTGCCAAACTCCTGCCCTCTCCTTTCCCCTAATTAGCTTGTAATTAGCAGAATTAACCCTTCAGGACCTCAGCTCTCACGGCGCTGTCCTCAGGGGCCCTCTAAGGCTGGACTGACAACAGACAGTAACCCTCACCCTAGCCCCTTCCCCCAGAGCCTTTAACCCAGGGTCTCCCCGTGCATTTGTCTTGGAGATCAGGTGTGTTGGCTAGAGTTCAGTGAATGACCGGTTAAGAAGGACAAAGGAAATTGTATCAGTACAAACCCGGAGGCAGAAGCTCCACGGACTGCTTCCCCTCTGAGCCCACAGATGCGCCGTGAAGTCGCTCAGTCGTGTCTGACCCTCTGTGACCCCACAGGCTGTAGCCCGCCAGGTCCTCTGTCCCCGGGATTCTCCAGGCCAGAACACTGGAGTGGGTAGCCATGCGCTTCTCCAGGGGAACTTCCTGACCCAGGGATCGAACCCAGGTCTCCTGCAGGGCAGGCAGACACCTTACCCACTGAGCCACCAGGGAAGCCCCAAGACGGGAACGGTGCCCATTTCTATCACGAGTATTCAACATCGTAGTAGAGGTTAGAAGTCAAAGGCGCCGTCATACACACTACAGAGACAACGGACCATACATCAAAATGACGTTGATATTTTACACGCAGTTCACTACGGGCACACAGCCCAGGTAAACACGCACAAAGGAGCGGAGGCACCGTGTCCCCCTACAAAGCTGGGGAAGAACGCTGTCCTTTTATGAGTCTGCACCGGGGGTGTCAGGAGAAAGACAAAAGCTGGTCCAGCGGACAGGCACGCGTGCCGCCGAGGAGCTCTGGCTAATGCCCGAGGCTGGTGCACACCACACAGCTGGGAGCAGGGAGGCGGCCTGCACGCGCACAGAGGCAATCTCAGGCTCCACTTTTCTTCTCCTGCCTTAAAATATGAATTCCACTTCACCAGGGGATTGCTGACTTGACCACAGACTCGCTAAGCACAGGTCTGTATCTGTCTCCACCTGAAGCCGCCGCAGGCCCAGGACATCCAGGTACACGTGGGTGCCTATTCTTGCCTGGAAAATCCCATGGACAGAGGAGCTTGGTGGGCTACAGGCCACAGGCTTGCAAAGAGTCGGAAACGACTGAGTGACTGAGCAGGCATGCATGGTCAATCACTTCCTCATGTCATTATAGAAAAATGGAAACTTCACACTTTTCAATAGCTTCTTGGTGTCCTTACAAAGTACATCAGATTTAGACATTTAAATTTATTTCTTTGTTTATGATCCACCTGCTTTTCACCTTTATTCAGTATACTCCTCAGGCCTCTTTTGATTATGCCAGTAAAGTAGAATTCTGTTCAGCCGGAATCATCATCATTCTTTTCTCTCATCACTGTTTGAGTTTTGTGTTTATTTATGCCTCTAACTGGTCTCTGACAAAAAGGAGTTAAGTGAAAGTTGCTCAGTCGTGTCGGACTCTTTGCAACCCCATGGACTACACAGTCCATGGAACTCTCCAGGCCGGAATACTGGAGTGGGGAGCCGTTCCCTTCTCCAGGGGATCTTCCCGACCCAGGGATGGAACCCAGGCCTCCTGCATTGCAGGTGGATTCTTTACCAGCTGAGCCAGCAGGGAAGCCCCAAAAGAAGTTTATTGGGACATTTAACAGATCCTTAAAATAAAAACATCCTCGTTTGTTGTATTTATTTTGTCAGATTGGTCTGAATTTAAGAGTTCTGTTTCCAGTCCTCACTGAAGTTATCACTTTGCTTACACCAGTAAGTTTACCAGAAAAAACAAAAACCTGTACTGTCATTATGTGAGTGAGCACCAGGAGATTAAAAACCTTCATGATTAATGCATGTAGTTCTTAACATACCCAGCCATCTGCGCTTTCTGGGGTCTGACAGTCTGTTAATAATGCATTAGTGTTTGTATTCCCAGTAAGTTGTACGACAGGAAAAGACAACAGAATTGCAACCCACTCGTGTCGTCTAAGCTGCACATCGGACGTGGCTGACCCCCCGCCCTTTTCTCCCCCACTCCAGCCCATCCCATTCTTTGGCCACGTTAGCCAATCTTCTCTCTTTCAAAGCACCTGTTTCACCATCTCATCCGTTTATTTTCTAAGATCACGTTCAATCATTTACAGTTCTCTGGTTTTCTTGCTCTGTTCGGCTGCAAGCTCCGTATTTGGGGCCTGTAGTCAGCACACCCTGGTCCACTCCATCCAGGCTTTATGGCTGGTGCCCCTACTGACCCCATTCTGCTTGTCAGATATTTTGAATCTCTCTCCAACTCTTGTTGTTGTTCAGTAACTCAGTGGTGTCTGACTCTTTGTGACCCCATGGACTGCAGCACGCCAGGCCTGCCTATCCTTCACCATTTCCCGGAACTTGCTCAAACTCATGTCTATCATTCCGTGATACCATCCAACATTCGCATCCTCTGTTGTCCCCTTCTCCTCCCGCCTTCAATCTTTCCCAGCATCAGGGTCTTTTCCAATGAGTCAGATCTTCACATCAGGTGGCCAAAGTACTGGAGTTTCAGCTTCAGCATCAGTCCTTCCAATGAACACCCAGGAGTGATCTCTTTTGGGATGGACTGGTTGGATCTCCTTGCAGTCCAAGGGACTCTCAAGAGTCTTCTCCAACACCACAGTTCAAAAGCATCAGTTCTTCGGTGCTCAGCTTTCTTTATGGTCCAACTCTCACATCCATACATGACCACTGGAGAAACCATAGCTTTGACTATATGGCAAATGCTGCCCCTAAATGTAGTCGTGATGGATTAACAGTCCTACAATTCTTTCTTGGAGGAAGGAGCCAGTGCCTAGTGGAGGGGGCTCCCCAGCCCTGGTCTCAGAAGTCACTGAGGTTTGCCCAGCACGGGAGGAAGATGAGTGGTCCAGGGTGAACAGCCACATGGGCGAAAGGAAGAAATCCTGCTGGACATGTGCAGATGGACCAGACTGAGAGGCCGTGAAAACTACAAGGAGGTGTTGACGCTTCAGCAATAAAATGCAATCAGATCTAATCACTATTAAATTGGTTTCTTTAAATTAAAAATAATTTATTGAAGCAAAGTTTATTTTCAATCCTGTGTTAGTTTCAGTGTATAGCAAAGTGATTCAGATATATATATTATATATACACATATCCATGAGTATGTTTTGTAGCAGGTCCTTGTTGTTTATCTATTTTATACATGGTAGTGTGTATCTGTTTATCCCAAACCCCTAATTTATTGCTCCCTTGCTAATATTTAATTGTTAATATAATGATTGGGTAACAGGATCAAATTCCTTATAGTAAAATTCACAAAATACAATTATTCCATAATTCTATTGCCACAAATAATAGGGCTTAACATAAGCCCTAAGCAGCCACTGAGTGCTCCATCGGACCCGAAAGCCAGGTGCTCTGAGCATCCGTCTTCCGAACTGGTGACTGATGCTCACACAGCGGATTTCAGGGAGAGCGCCAGCCCCAAACACCCACCTGATGACACCGGAGGAGGTCCATCCCCCCCACCCAGCCTGCTGGGGGCCCAGGGACGGGCGTGCATGTTGGGGGGCAGTAGAGAGAGAAAGCAGGAGCAGGAAGGCGGCGCATCCGAGGGTCCCGAGCGTCTTCTCTGCGGGTCCAGTTCGAGACCTCCATCTGGCTCTTGTCTGCCCTCGCAGTTTCCAAATCCTCTAGGATGTGAACAACAAGGAGTTAAATTTTTCTTTTTCTGTTCTTCTTTTGTGTGGAATTTCCAACAATGGAAAATCAGAGCCCAAACAGGTGACCAGGAAGCGCGCTCAGCACCCCCACAGGCTGCAGAGCAGACCCGAAGCCTCTTGTCCAGCACTCTCAGGGAAAGTCAAGACTCACGTGCCAGCCGCCAGATAGATAATGTAACATTCTTGCCAGAACCAGCGCCCCTGCAGGCTCATTTGCTCCCAGGTTACCTCTCCTGCTCAGCAAATGTTCTCCCAAGAGCTGGAAAAGACTGGTGTTTACGAAAGGCTTTGAAGATGGAAATTAATGCAAGTGCTAACATTATTATTAATAACATTTCAAACTGGGTACATGGAATTTGTGGCTGCACTTGATGACATTTTAATTAAGTTTCTAATTTTACCAGCTGGGGGGCAAAGAGAATTTATTTTTATCTCTGAAGCCTGAAGTCACGTCTGGTTCCCAGACTGCAGCAGAGTGTGCTCAAGGCACTTGAGTTCTGGCTGAAGAGCTCTGCACACGGGCTCACTTTCTTAATCTTCCACAAGTAGGCAGAAAAAACACCACTGCCCCAGCGTCTCTCAGAGCCCAGGACCCTCGCCTTTCCGTGAGCTGTCATCCAGCAGAAGCTCAGCCATCTCTCCACCTCCTGCTCTGTTGGCCCAGAAATGGGTCATTTCTGGGATCTAAAAAATACAACAAAATAATGACTATAACAGCAACAGGCTCAGATACAAAGAACTAGCGGTCACCAGTGGGGAGAAGGAAGGCGGCGGGTTAAGAGGTGCAAACTTTAAGGTATAAAAAAAGCTGCAAGGAAATGTTGTACAACATGGGGAAGATAGCCAGTATTTTATGGTACCTATAAATGGAGTAAAACCGTTAAGAATTGTGAATCACTATAGCCTGTATAGCATTGTGCCTGTAGCTTGTATTATATTGTACAAGGGTTAGATTGCAATTAAAAAATAGCCTCCATAGTAAAAGTCTGATTTAAAAAAATGATTGTTTTTATCCAAAATTGGTAAGCCTCCTTCCATATACAGCTTAGATTTAAAAATAAGAAACAATTTTTAGAAAACTTACTGGTTTAAACATACTTGCTATCTCTAGTGAGTTTTTCAAATTAGAATTTAAAAAGGGGAAGAAAAGAGGAAAAGAAACAGGAATTCCCTGGTGGTCCAGTGGTGAGGACTCTGCCTTCACTGCCAAGAGCCAGGAGCCAGTCCCTGGTCAGGGAACTAAGATCCTGTCAGCTGCACAGTGAGGCCAAAAAACAAAAATAAACAAAAAGTTAGAAGGAGCTTCCCTGAGTAAGAATTCAAGAAATTTTCACATGCTGTTTGCTCGATTTTTTTAGTTGTTTATTTAGCAATGAATTTGCAAAACTCCAACACCTATGAGGGACCGTGAGGACTTCTCTAAGCAACATCTCTGCATACACCCTCCTGTATTTGGGGGTTCTGAAAATGCCACGTCACCTATTTTGTTGTGAATGTGGTTCATGGGTCTCAGTTTGACTATGGAGTTGTTTGGATATAATGTTGCCATTCTAAAGATTCAAGATCATGTCACTCCCCTCCTTTCCCTATAACACCTTTAAGACTAATTCCTACCTATAACAATATATCAAATTATCTATAATGTCAGAGAAAACATTTGTAACATTTACTTTCCATGCACCCTTCCTCAGGAAGCTACTGGAGAATATATACCAACCAAATAAAAGAAATAAATCAGGAAATGGGATCCAGAAAACAGAGGATGGTGAGGGAGGAGGGAACCCCCCAGACACTGGAGTGAAGCCTGGGGACAATCCACCGAAGACTGTTCACAAAAGCAGACGGACAAGAGAAGCAGCTTCCTCCTTCCACAACGTGTCCCTAAAGAGAAAATGCTGTGAAGCGATGTCGTGTGACGTCCACGGGACGTACTGTGGTGAAGACGCAGTGGTCCATGTTAATGCTAACTATTGTCCAGCTCCTACTTCAGATACCTCGTGATTCTGTTCACCTTGTTGGAGAGAGGCAAAAATTTAGTTTCTGCTGAAATAAATGAGAACAAGAAATTGCTTTCATGACTTTATTGGTCATTTTCAGCATCACAGAACTTAGCTTTTTTTCCCTGAAAGGAAACTGGATTAACATAATCAATCTCTTTAGAGAGGGAAGGGCAGAGAGAATAAATAAGGAGAGAAAAGAATTCTTAGCCATTTATCATGTATTCTTGCTGAAAATTAACTAAGGGAAAATGAGTAGCTGAGAAGCAAAATTAATCCTGACCAGGCTCATTCTGGGACAAGTACCCCTTTGCCTGAGAACCCACCGTGAGGCATGAGATGGGGCCCCTCTGGGTTTGGGCAACGAACACTTTACTACAAGACGGGAAGGGGCTGGAGACCGTGGTCAGTCTGGGACTCAGTCCTGACCTGCGTGTGACAACCCAACGGAGGAAAGGGCTCAGAGCGGCAGAAGGGACAAAAGCCTCAAGGACGCAGAACGGCGCAGTCTCCCGGGATGGGCCATCAGACCAGCGTGGGACTCGGAATCCGGGGAGCTGGTGGGGTTTTTGCCGAGCGCTCCCGCCAGGGCTGTATGCACAGTTCTGTCCTGCTCTTTGAGGCTGGTTCTCACACCAGTCACATATTTTGGATTAAGAATGATAATGAAATTTAACTTTCCACTTCTGGATACCTGTGTAATGAATCACAAAACCAGACTTTTGAAAGTGACTGGGTGGCGCTGCCCCACGGGTGCGCCCGAGTGGGGGGACCTCCCCTGAGAAACGGTCCAGCGGAGCCTCATGCATGGGGTGACCTCCTGCTCACCTCTCAGGGGCCGAGCGTCCGTCCGGAGTGACTGGCCTGCTACTTTCCCTCCACATGTGCTCAGACAGACTGGAAAGCCCGCCCTTTATTGTGCAGTATGAATGCCCAGAGGCTGAATCTGCAGCGTGGCTGTGTCTGGCTCTCTCGCCATTCATTGAGCTTATTTTACAGGGGACTGTGCTGTGCGGGGCGGAGTCCCATGCACCTTCCCGCTCCGGCAGGCACAGACGTCTAGACCAGCAGGCCTCACACCTGCTGCATCCTTTTGAGAAACACCTGCCTGGATCCTGTGCTCCATGGTTTGATCCCACGCTACCTGGGCCGGAGGATGGGTCCTGAGGGGCAGATATGTTTAAAAACTTCCTGGACGGGAATTCCCTGGCAGTCCAGGTGTCCAGCTGGGCTCAGCTCGGGGTCAGCAGGGCCTTGCCCTGACCCACGCGCGGTGGTGGGTGGTGTGATGACCAAGGAGGCCGTGGGAAGGCGGGGAAGGTGGATCCGCAGTGACCGCACCCCTGCCCTCCGAGTTAGGACTCGGAGCTCTCACTGCCATGGGCCCGGGGCTCAATCCCCCCGTTAGGGAACTAAGATCTTACAAGCCATGTGGCACGGCCATAAACAAATGCATAAAAACTGGGTTAGACCCTGGGGTAGGCCCTGGCTAGGGCTTAGAAATGCCCTTTTGAACAAGTGAGTAAGTTAAGTAAGCGGTGCCTTAGGAAGTCAAGGGAGGGACTCACAGTCGCTGCGTAGGCAGGTGTAGGGAGGAGACAGTCCAGCCGGGCTGCAAGAGTGAGTAGGACCTGGTGGAACAGTTAGGGGTGAGGCAGAAGATTCCAGACGAAAGGACGGGGAGGTGGGGATGCGTGGGAGCCTGTGGGAGGTATAAGAAAGGGTTTCTCCACCAAAGAATTCTAGGCCCGATGGGCGGGAGGAGGACCCCGAAATAATCCGGGCGGAGGGGACAGCGACCCAGCCGCTGGTGGAGCAGGCTGCTCACCGCGCGCACGACGGCCCCTCCCCACCCGGGAACACAACGTGGAGCGCTCCCTCCTCTCTGCCCTGTGTTTCCACCGATCGGTGCTGGCGTCAGGGCTGTCGCCCGAGGCCCCGGTACCACCTACGGGGAGGCCGCTTTCTTGCCCCTCCCTCCTGTCTCCCACCACTTCTTCACGTGGGAGTCCGAGATCCGAGCCCCGGCTTCCGCCAGCGCCGGGCAGGCTGGAGGGAGGCGTGGGGGACGGGTGGGCAGGGGTGCGGCCGCCTCCTCGGTCATCACACCACCCGCCACCGCAAGGAAGCCACGCCGCGCGTGGGTCAGGGCAAGGCCCCGCTGACCCCGAGCCGAGCCCGCTGGACACCGGTTAGCCCAGGCCCAGACCAATCATCGGAGGGTACGTCGGCACCCTAGCGCCTGATTGGTCAGGACTGGGCAGAGCCGGTCCAATCAGAGTGGGTCGCGAAGGGAGAGCTGCGCAGGTCCTTGAGTTTCCAGCAGCGTTTTCACTGCGACCTCCCACGTGGTACTGGCAACATACTCGGTCATCGTTTGACGTCTAAGGTAGGCTGTTTCCAAAGATGACCCTCACAAGTTCTCATTCTTTATGTACAAGGCTCTGCCCACTCCCCTTGAATCCAGGCTGGCCTTGGACTTACTTCTCCCGATAGAACAAGGCAGGGGCGATGGTCCAGGATTTCCAAGCCCAGACTTTCAGGGGCCAGGCAGTGTCCATTCTGACCGTCTTGGGATCCAGCTGCACGCAAGCTCAGGCTGACCACCAGTACAGAGAGAGAGGCCTACTTGCTCTCAGCTCTCCACTCACCCTGCTAAGACAATAGACATGTGACTAGAGCCATCCGAACCTCCTTCCCTCCAGGTGAGCTAAGCCCATAAAGGAATGAACAATCCCAACCAAGAACAGATGAAAGAGAGAAATCTTCCACCAAGCCACAGACCTGAGGAATAACAGCTCCCTGTTGTGTAAGCTCCCACGTTTGTGTGGCTTGTTGTGAGTTAGTCACTCAGTCGTGTCCGACTCTTTTTGACCCTATGGAGTTTGGTACACTAGGCCCCTCTGTCCATGGAATTCTCCAGGCAAGAATACTGGAGTGGGTTGCCATTAAATAACCAATTCACAGCATGAATTGGACTTACTGTTACTTTAGTATAGTCTTAACTGGTCTGTTTCATAGGTTTAGACTTAGCATTCTATCAGCCACCTGCAACAGAAAATCCAGTTCAATAAGGATATTGATTATCTATCTCTCAGAACATTAAATCCAAGTTAGCGCAGTGGCCTCGTGGTGTCACCAAGGACCCATGCTCCTCCCGTCTGTCCATGACGCAATCCCCACTGTGACGATGTTCCTGTCACATCATGGATGCGGGAAGGCTGCAAGGCGCCGGACATCACATCCAGACCCACCACTTCAGCAAGAAACAGGAGCGTGTCCTCTTTATGAGCCTCCTTTATGTGAGGAGACTTCCCAACAGCAGGATGCATTGGCTTAAACTTGTTTTAAACCAATTGCAGGGAGAGACATGGAGTTACTGAGATTGGCTTACACAGAGCAGCTTACCCCAGCCATACAGAGTGTGGTGGCTACCTGGGCCATGGTGGGTTTCTGCCAGCAAAGGCAAAGAAGGCAAGCTTGCGGCTACCACAGTATCTACTCCCATGCGAAATTAACATTGACCACTGAATAGAACAGGCATTCCTGAGAGACACCCAGCCTTCATCCAGTGCCTTGTATGATCTCTACCTGTGTCTTTCCACTCCCCCCGCCCCCACAAACGTCACTGTTTGCAAGGTGGTAGGCCAATCAAAATCTGTCTCCAGCAGCCAGGGTCCTGGCAGGAGGCAGAAGGCAGGAGGAGATCTGGAAGAGCATGGTGACAGGACCATCTGCTGCAGTGTAGTCACAGTTCCATGCCCCGCCAGAGGTGCTGTTCCCCAGGGCCTAGCTGACACCACTGCCTGGCTGTAGGAGGCAAGGTCCCTGGAGCCCGACATGAGTTGATCCAACAGAAAAGGAAGCTGGACAAGCACTGTGGTCACCAAGGGACACGGACATCGCCAAGCCAGGGTGGGTCCCGTGGGCAGAGGAGGGGAAAAAGGCCCAGCCTCTGCTTGGTCTCAGCCTGCAGCTCGCACCCGGCTGGTGAAGATCCGCTTATAATGGTGGCCATGGGCCTCCTGGACACAGAGCAGGAGAGAGTGGATTTGGTTGGAAAGTGGAGAATCAATGAGTTAGTTGACCAGAAACTTGGAGAATTTTACTGAAGAAAAGCAGTTCAGAATCCAAGTTGTTTAGCTATGACCACTAGTCTCTCTTGCCCTTTTAGGCTTCTCTGTCTAATCCCATCTGTCCAGCAGCTTCTCTTCCACACCAGCCAGGGGGACACTCAGTTGCCTTCCCCCAGAGGTGGGAGCCCCACTCCTGACCGGCCACCAAAGGCGTAGTCAGGCCACTCAGGTTTCACAAGTGGTGGCCCATGGCAGCAAGAACAGAAGTACATTCACTAATCCAAGGCTAGCTGACTGTGGCTGAGAAGGGAAAACGTTGGGAAAACAGAAACATTCCCTGGAATTGAAATTGAGGTGTCTGAGCCACAGAAAGTTTCTCCTCTGCTACAGGGACAGCCCGAGAGCGCATGCCTGCGGCGCCTGGACGCCCCAAGGTCTGGGCTAGGCTTCCTGGTGACCACCTGGCGAAGTCAGGAGGTGGACCAGATGGACTGGAGGCAAGACAGGCCAGGCTGGTGAGACAGGTTCAAGGCAGATCCTAACCCCTCACCCCCGCCGGATTGCAAGAGCTCGTGACTATCTCAACGCTGAAATCCTGGGGTCAGGGAGCCTGTGGGGTTTCAGAAAGAATCCAGGTGGGAGAACCTGCGCTCCCCTTCGCTCCAACGCTGAGGAGCTGCGACATCCTGGGGAGCCCCATGGGCCCAGCCCCGCCTCACCTGCCAGGCAGGAGGGGCCACGCGGGGGAACAGTGAGCACCCCAGAGACGAAGGCCCGGTTTAGCTAGTCTTCTGCCCGACCCGACCCCTCATTCCCGCCCCAAGACCCCTCCTCGACTCCCCGATCTCACACCCGCCCTCGGGCCTTTGGGGGAGATTGACTCTTCCGGCCAGACCCAGCTCCGGGAGCACTGTCCCCACCACCCAGGTCCCCGCTGCGGGGAGCGCACCGCCGCCCGGGAGGCGGAAGCAACAGGAGCCGGCCCCCGCCCGCCGGTCCCCGCCCTCCGCCCCGGGGTCCTCTCGGCGGACCCGCTCCGGGGGGCGGGTCGGGAGGGGGCAGGGCCGGGGTGAGGGCGCGGGAGCGGGGCGGGGGCGCGGGCCGCGGGGCGCATGCTCACACGCGCCCGTGACGTGCGCGCCGGGACCGGGCCGCCGGAGGCCGGGCTGAGAGGGGCGGCGGGCCGAGGCCGGGAGCAGAGCAGAGCGGAGCGAGCGCGGCGGCGGAGAGGAGGCGCGCCGAGCAGCAGAGCAGCGGCGCGATCGGCGCTCCCAGCCGGCCTCCCCACCGCCCCAGCCCCGGCGCGCGGGCTCCGGCCGCCAAGCGGCCACCTTGCTGAGCGGCCACCCCCGCGCCGGTCGCCGCGGGCCGGGCCGGGCATGAGCGCGGAGGGGCTGCGGCCGCCCCCCGCACCGCCCGGCGCTCCCAGGCCGTGACCCGGGCGGGGCGCGCGGCCGCACTCGGGCCCGGGCCCATGGGCGCGCGTGGCCGGACTTGGGGGCGCTGATCGGGCGGGCGCGGCCGGAGGAGCCATGGACTGCAGCCTGGTGCGGACTCTCGTGCACAGATACGTGAGTGCGACCGGCGCGGGGCCGGGGCCGGGGCCGGGGCCGGGCTGGGCAGGACGGGGCCGCGGCCGCTGGCCGGGGGGCGCCGAAGGGCTTGGCGGCCGACCGCGCCCCGGGGGACTGCAGGATGCGGGGGAGGGGGCCCTGCGGGGCTGGCCCCTCGGGCCCCGACGGCGCGGGCGCCCACCCGCCAGCGCGCCTCCCGGGAGCCCGGCGGCCGCTGGGGCCGCGGCAGCTTAGATGGGCGCCGGGCCAGGCTAAAGGGGGATGCTCGCGCCCGGCCTCACGTGCCGGGTCCGCCTCGGGAGTCGGGAGTCGGACAGAGGAAGGGGGCGCCCCACGGGAAAAGGCAGCGGCTTTGCCCCTTAGTTTCGTAACAGCACGCGGGGCTTCGGAAGTGAAGTTTGGGAGCTTTTCCCCGAGAGTAACCAATCGGAGCCGAGGCCGGCCGTGGGGCTTCCCGGAGTCCTCGCTGGCTGTGGCCGCCACCAGGCGGGGGTGGCAGAGGGGAGGCCGGTTTGGTTTCGCGGCAGCCGAGGGGAGCCCTGGGCGGAGGGGGTGCGCCGGGCAGAAGGAAGCGGCCTGGTCTCCGACAGCCCCGCCCCCGGCCCCGCGCGCACGCGGTCTGTCACAGGTTGCAGGAGTGGCGCGCTCTGAGGTTTCCGCTAGAAGGGGGACCGGCTGTGGGAGCACTTATGGCCTAGGAATTCCCTTAGTCAGTGTTCACGTTCACGAGCTTTCTTGTTCACCCAAGGGGAACGTTGAAAGAGTACTTCCCCCGATTCCACTCACCAAGGAGGCCTCGAGGGTCGGGGAGCTCCCCCGGGGAGGGCAGTGAGCCTTCCAGTTAAGTGGGGGAACTTCTCTGAGATTCTGGTAAGAGGCCCGGAGGGCTTCCCGTGGGAAAGGCCCCGCCCCTCCCCTAAGGGTTCTCGAGTTCAGATGACAACGTGAGTGCGCTCACTCCGGGCCACCTTCCTGTCTGCAGTAGTAAGTTCTGGAGAAGCTGGTGCCAGTTGACACAAGGTCAGCAGAGCTGTTAGAGAAACCCTCCATGGATGCGGACACTAATCAGTGCAATCGCGGGAGGGTGGAGGCCCTGCTGACCCAGGGTGCTCTTGCTGACTTCCCAGTCAGTTTCTGTTCTCGGACTCTGAGACTTGTGATGGAGAGGAGAGCCGGCCCAGGAGCACCGACACAATCTACCCAGGAGAGAGAGAGGGAGGGCGGGAGGGAGGGAGGGCCTCCCCCCCCCCCCACCCCCTCCTCCTCCTCCTCCCCCTCCCATCAAGGCCCTCTGCCTGGAGGATCTTTCCTCCCCCGCTGTTCCTGACCCCTTCATCCTCGGAGTCAGGCGGACATAGTTCCAATGTTTGCGCTTTTGTCTCCTCCAGGTCTTCAGCTGTCTGGTGTCACATCAACGTGTATAAATGTTGGTGTCGTTTACATGCTTGTCTCCCCCTTGCTGTGATGTGTGTGTGGTGATCAGTCCCATCAGTCATGTCCGACCCTTTGGGACCCCATGGACTGCAGCCCGCCAGGCTCCTCTGTCTGTGGGATTCTCCAGGCAAGAATACTGGAGTGGGTTGCCATGCCCTCCTCCAGGAGATCTTCCCCACCCGGGAATCAAACCTGCATCTCCTCCATTGCAGGCGGATTCTTTACCACTGAGCCACCAGGAAAGCCCCTTGCTGTGATGTTAGACTTAAGAAATCAAATTATCCTTCAAGCTTGACTGTTAAATATTCTTCAGTGAACTTTTCCAGCATATGCATTACTTGGTGATGTCCCTGGAATCCAGTTATGGGATACTATTATTATTTCTATGTTTCTCATTCCACAGCTTTTTTTAAACAGTCTGATCATTTGACTACTTCACCATATTCACATAGAAAGCCATTCATTTTTATGATATTAAGCTCATGTCTATGTTATTAAACTAATTTGGCTTTTTCCAGAAACAGCCAGTCTATTTGCTTATGATTGGATTATGTTTCAATATGTGGGAATTAATTATATTTCCTTATACTGGAGGGGAAAAAAGACTCTGGGATTGAGTATTCATATTTCTTTGTGATTTCCGTATGTGACTTATTCTATAAGTACAAATAAGTCATATCCTGTTCCCGTCTTGTGGTCACAGAGTCAGAATTTCTAGGACAGAGAAACCTTTTCATGATGATGCCTGAGGGTTGCCAAAGATAAAGGAGTCCTTGGAAACCGTTGCTAGGGTATTTTATTCTGGGTTACTTCCAGAGAGGTGGAGTAGGCGAGTGAAGGAGATAATTCTGTTCCAGGTTAGGCCAGGTATTTCCAAAGCTGGCATCACTGGTTGTGAGCCTGGATGCATGTAAGCCATGTAGAGATGTGCTGAACTCAGAAATGGCGAAGTCCTTCTGTGCTGTGAGCTTTTAAAAAAAAATGTTCAAGTGGATGGAGAGCTAGTGTTACCTCCTTAGGAGGGATGTGAGGGGAGACATCCAGTTTCAGAGTCTCTGGGTGCCCACCTGGGTTGGACCTGGCCTGCCCATGTTGAGGCCAGATCTCCCTGGGCTGGTGGTTTTCTTTCTCTGCCTCAGTTTCCTCGTCTAAGAATGAATAGCGGTCCCCATTCCAGAGGATTGTCACGAGGATTAAATGCGCTAACACAGGCCAGGACTAAGGGTGGTGCCCGGCGCTGTGAAGGTGCTTAGCACCCATGTCACTGATAGCTGTTAGCAAAGCTCTGTCCCTGGTGACTGGCCAGGAGAAGGCAAGTACCTCCCTGGGTCACCTGCTGGTCAGGATGGGCATCCTGCTCTGGGCAGTGTGTGGGTTCAGAGGGGACTTGGGGCATCTGGACACAAGGGTGCTGAAGACCGCAGGCCCAGCGAAGTCTGCCATGACGTCTACTTGCAGAATGACCGCTTGGCATGATGCTGCTCCCCTTCCTCTCCGCACCTCACTGCCGGGAGGTCTGACTGTGACGCTCACTTCATTGTGTCTCTGGACTTTGTTTTCAATACTTCAGCCTGGATACCTGCTTGTCCAGGCTTCTGCTTATCTCTGTCTCACAATTTTCGCTTTCTGGGGTATTTCTTACCTTTTAATTTTAAGATGGGCAAAACTTCCTTAATGAGAGTAGATCTGTTTTTGAAACAAACAGTTACATTATTTTTCTGCATAAGGAAAAAAATGAATGCTTGTCCCTGGAGAACCTCAAGCATGGCTGTATTAGAATGCTCTGAACCTTCTAAGAAATTCACTGCTTATCTGCATGCGTGTGGGGCTGCTCCTGGTTTGTTTTTTTTTGATCACCAAATGGCTTGTGCCGTGGACGACATTCATCTGATGAGTCTTCGTTTTAAAGCTTTAAATGCCGCCTGACTTCCTAAGGCCGCTTCTGATGGCACCCTGGGGCCTCCTGCGGTTCAGCCCCCGGGGGTGGGGGTGGGGTTCCACACCCCGGGACGCGGAGGTGGGACACCTGGACCACCCCAGGCCTTCAGGTGCTTGAAGTTGGTGACCCCTGAGGCAGGCCGGCCCCGCCTGCCGAGTGTTCAGTGTTCCTACACGCCTTTCAAAGCAATCTGCCTGATGTATAATTTAACCCCTGTGTCCTGGCTATTAAGTTAGATTCCTTCCATTGTCTGCCTGTTAGGGACAAGTCATCCTTACGTGCTTTTCTTCCCTGCTTGAGGGCAGATTTAATAACCCCGGGGGAGGGGAGGGAGTGTAGCTGACTGGGTTTTGCTGCAGAATTTCTAGGGGCGAGCACGCTGACCTCAGTCTGCAGTTGCCTGAAACGGCTTGGAAGCCCCTGAGCTGCCGTTGGCTCCGTGGGGAGGCCTCCGTTTACGGCTGTGCTGGGCGCCGGAGCCTGGACACGCGCTGTCCCTCGTGTGGGGCAGTCAGAGTACAGATCCCCAGGTTCCAGACTCACAAATGCTTTTTTAACCAAGTTAAATGCAGGCAGAAATGCTATTTATTTGCAAGGAAAATCAATAAAAAGCCATTTTTACAGCCATAGAAATTCAACAAGCTTGAACAAGGGATTGCCTTTGCTTGGATTCTTGTATATGAAAAAAAAAAACCAAATAGTTGTTTGTGGAGGTCAAAGTTCAGCAGCAGAGGCTCACAGGTGCGGGTGGAGACCTGGGCCGGGCCTTTGACTATGAGACCTTGAGCATCTTCCCGCTTGAAAGGGACCCCCTTGATGTGGTTTCCTGGGGGGGAGCACCGCCAGGATCGGGGGGCGACTGGGGTGCCCTGCGGCCCGGGGGGGTGCCCTGTCAAGGCTGTGACGCCCCTGGCAGCCCCAGCTCCTCCGCGGGCTGCGGCCCCTTCGGCCTCCCCCAGTGGACCGTGTGGGGGGTGCTGGCCCCCCCCGGCCCTGGTGGTGAACGGCGGTCCCGGGGAGGATGCCCACCCTGCGGGTGCTCTCGGGGCCCTCCTGGCTTGGGGCGGGTGACCTGGTCTGGAAAGCTGCAGCTGTGTCCCGGGGCCCCCGCCCACCCCCCTCTCTGGGTGAGCCAGCAGCACCGCCCTTCTGCAGCGGCATCACCAGTCCCCGTGGCGCTCCGTCGTGCCTTTAAGTCCCCCCCGTGGCCCCGCGTCCCCTGCTGTGTCCCCACGACTGTGTCCTCCGGAGACTCCCAGGCCTGCCTCCTTCCTCCCGCAGCCCGTGGGCGCTCAGCCCGAGGCGGCCCGCCGGCCCTTTCTGCCCTCACCCCCGACCTCAGCCACACACAGGGTCTCTGCCCGACACCAGGTGAGGTCGTGGGAGGCCAGACAAGGCGAGAAAGGTTGATGGTGGGGCCGAGCAGGGAGGGGCAGCTCATGCTCAGAAAACCTGACCTCCTTGATGGTTTTCCGGGAGAGTCGTGTAAAGGCAGAATGTGGGGGTCGGGGCCACAGGGCGTGTGACCTTCTGATGGTCCGGTGACTGGCGACAGGGTGTTGCTCTGGAATCTGCTCAGCCCTGTGACCTTCCTCCACCTGGGTGGGGTCTTAGTTCAGCAGAAGGATTCAAAACTTGCTACGGGTGAGCCTCCAGGGGCACCAGGACAGGCCCCAGGCTGCGCTGTTTCCTGACCACCCCTCCCTGGTCTCTGCACCACCCCCCCCCCCCCACCTGGCTCCTGAATCTGCCCTTTGGTACTTCAGGGAAGGTCACTGGGGTGGAAACAGTTTTCCTTCAGATTAGAAGCAGAAAGGGATGCAGAAAGGATTTGTAGCCCAAGGGCCCCAGAAGTTCCTTCTGGGCTTTGTAGGCGCGTGGCCTGCGTCTTGTGTTCCCTGATCCAGGTGGGAGGCAGGGAGGCCCGGGGTGCTGTCCGAGTGTCCGAGCGCCCCGGGGCTGGGGGCTGCGGGCCTCTGAGCGGCGATGTCTGGCGGGTGGGTCCAGGCAGAGAGGGGGCTGAGCCGGCCCTTTGCTCAGGTCAGCCGGGGACCTGAGGCTGGCGCCCTCTCCTCCCCCTCAGCGCCCTGCTGGGAGGCATGGGGTGCCCCCACGGCCATGGCCGCAGACCCCCGCTGGGGCTGGGACAGCTCGTGAACCTCTATCCAGCGGTCAGTTCTGCCTCTCACCACGACTGTTGATAAGACCCCCAAAGATGCGCCCTTGGGTGCTTCTGAGGACCTGAATGGGTTAATGACAGGCCTTGAAAGTCTTGTTGAGGCCACTTCACACTTTCGGAGTCTCCTTCCCTGGGATGTTTCTCAGAACAGTGAGGAGGAGGCCAGGGAGATGTGTGGTCCCGCCCCTCACATGATAAAACAGTCACCTCCCCAGGGTTGCCGCCCACAGCCCCCTCACCTCTGGAGGGGCCTCCTGACCCCGGGAGCTTCCCCCACGCTGTCTAGGGCTCTTTCTGTCCATCACAGCTGATCCTCTGCCCATCGGACCCCCAAGACTTGCCCCCTCTTTCCTCGCATCCACCCCTCTGACCCCCACCCAGAAAAGACCCTCTCCTGGGGTCTGGTTATGAAGGAGCATTCTTAGCTGGTCCCCTGGGGATCCTGGAGCACAGAGTGCAGAGCCTTTGGCTCTGGGCGAGGGGAACGGTGGGGGGAGCTTCCCAGTGCCGCTAGGCTCCTGAAGGTGTGCCCGCCCTGTGAACGCTGAGAACCTTGTCTGAAAACGCAGGAGGGGAACCGGCCCTCTGATATGGTCACGTCAGTCACTCTGTGGCTTCAGAACTCCCTGAGTTTATGGCCAACATTTAAAGGCGGGTGAATGTGTCCCAGGGGGTAAAGATTCCGCCTGATAACACAGGAGACGCAAGAAGATTCCCTGGAGGAGGAAATGGCAACCCACTGCAATATCCTTGCCTGGGAAATCCCCTGGACAGAGGACTGGTGGGCTACAGTCCTTGGGGTCACAAAGAGTCGACACGCCTGAGCGACTGAACACAATTGTCAGCAAGTGTCCAGATTCCTCCACTGTTTCAAGAAAGGTGTGACCTGGCCGTCCGGCGCCGGGTGGCTGCCCTTCACGGAGGGCTCAGCGCCCTGCCCGCCGGCTGCCCTGCCCCCCCCACCCCTGTCCACCAAGGGTCCAGGCTCCTCCAGTTGGGGTGGACCCCTGAGCCCAAAGCAAGCTCCATCCGCCGGCCGGTCGGTTAGAAGGCACCCGGTGACTGGCCGTCGGGAGCAGAGCCTGGGCCCCGCGTCCCCTGGTGTGTGTGTGCTGACGCTGGGTGGGGGGCGCACCACAGTCCAGCAGTGGCCCCGGCCAGGTCTCGCTCACGCTGCGTGTGGACCAGGAGAAGACCCGCCACGGGCCGGGTCGGGAGAGTGCTCTGGGCTCCTGCCATTACCGTTCCCCCTGTCACCTGGGCGTAGGCCAGGCCTGAGTTGGGGAGCGCTGTGGGCGAGTTAATCGTTAGCTGCCTCTTCCAACCAACCCCGCACATACTTTTCCCACCTTTTTAAGTGGAGACGGAGGAAACGCACTGCCTCCGAGCCCCTCCTCTCGACGAGGAGCGTGCCGGTGACCTTCACACGGACGTGCCCCGCTGTCCTGCCGTCTGGGTGCCTCTCAGTCACCCTCTCAGGGTAAAGCTCGTCCAGATGGATCCATTTCCAAGTTCTCGCTCTGCAAATGTTTAACCACCTCCCACCCTCCTGAGTTTCTGTGGGCAAGCTGTTTCCCATTTCTCTGTGGTTTTTGTTTTGCCTTTGGTGGGCTTCAGAGTCCGCGCACCCCCGGGGGTGTCTGACATGTAGGCGGTGGAAGGAGCCAGTTTTCCTGGGGGACAGCCGTGTGTCCGCGTCATCTGGCCACAGTCTGCCCCCACACGACGCACCGGCTGGCCACAGCTGTCAAGGGAGGCTGCACCGTCTGCCGCGCGTGTTTTGCGGGTAAAACATGTTAACCAAGGTGGGTGGCCGCGGGCAAGACGCTGGTGACTTCCGGTCACTTTGCTTCTGCCGTGCTGACCCCGGCACCTGGCTCGCGGGCTCTGTGATGGGGCGAGGCCAGGGTCCCTGGCGCCTCGTCGGGACTCACAAGGCCAGCTTCTTTCCCTCCCCTCTTACCTTCTGGGGGAGGCCTGCGTCTGTTCCTGGAGCCCCTCCCATCCCGGCCTGGGTGTGGCTGCGGGCGCCCAGGAGCCAGTGGCCTAGGAGGATGCGGAGGCTGCCGGTGAGTTCCCGCGGGGCTCATGGACGCTCCTGCGAACGCGGCAGACAGGGGCCTGGGTCATCCAGCCCGCTGCTCTCGGCCGTGCCCCGGGGTAGCCCGCCACCCCTCCACCCCCACCGTCCGCATGGGGTGAGGGGCTCCCCTTCCACGTGGACGCCGGGCCTTTGCTTTGCCCACCCAGTGTCCTTCCTCCTGCACGCCTCTGTCCTGGTCTGAGGACAGAGGCCCGCCTGAGACGCGTCGTGTCAACACACGTCTGGTCGTTGAGGACATGGAGGCCGAGAATGTGGCTGAGGAAGGCGGCGTCCTCGTGGTGAAAAGCTGGCATCGATTCCGGGGTGGTTCTAAGATGCTCGTGGCGGGTCCATGAACCTCGGTGGTGGTGTGTTTAAGCGCCGGCATCTAAAATACGAAGCCGCGACAGGTCCGTGCCTGTCCTGGTGCGGGGCTGGGGCCGCAGCGAGGCTCGGGACTGCAAGTGCAGCCTTCTCCTGCCCTCGGGCGGCTGCTCCCGGGGAGGCGGGCAGAGCGAGTGGTCTCTGTCCCTCGTCCTGCGAGGACATGGTCCCGTCAGGGAAGATGCCACCCTCACACTCGCGTTTCATCTCCCCTGCTTCCCCGGGTCCCGTCTCCAGCCGCAATCACAGTGGGGGTTAGGGGTTCACTGTGTGCGTTCAGGGGACACACTTCCGTTTGTGGCTGAATACAGAGAGAGAACTGCAAAGGACGCAGTTTGAAAAAGTGCATTGTCTGTTGACTGTTTTATCAAACAAAAGGAAGTGTTCCCCAGAATTTGGGGGGACTAACAGAGTAAGCATGCAGCAAGAACGGTCACTCTTCCAGGCTGTGGAGCGGGTTTCAGCTGTCGTCAGCGCTGACAGACCACGTTGCCCTCGATCCGAGCCCTGATCCGTCACGGTCCTGTGTTCCTGTCTTTCTCTTTTCTTTTTTCCCTGTGGGAGGCTTGGTTTTTTCAGTCTTCTAACTTCATTGAGGCTTTCAATGGCTAAGTCAGAGATCGCTCTTGGTAAATGTCACACTGCACTTGAAAATACGTGGGTTATTTTAAAGTATATTTTGCTATTGATTGCTCACATAATTCCACAGTGATAAGAGAACAGACTCTGTATGATTTTGACACCTTTAGCCAGTGAAATTTTTGCACCTGGGTTTATGTTCCCATCCCTGGAGGAGGAAACGACAACCCACTCCAGTATTCTTGCCCGGAGAACGCCGTGGACGGAGGAGCCTGGTGGTACAGTCCGTGGGGTCACAGAGAGTCGGACGCGACTGGGCATGCATTAGCCCTAGCTGGGAGGCTCAGTAGGAGAGTGGTGGTTGGTGTCAAGTGTCGTCTGGGTCTGTTAGGACTAAATCCGCAGCGTCTGTCTCGTTGACGCGACAGATGTCCCCCACGTAACTGGATTGGGTGGAGGGGGCTGGGGAGCGGCCGGTCCCCGAGTCAATGGGATCTGGTTTAGGCAGTGTGCTGTTGGCTTGCTCTGTGCAGGGCCGCATCTTCACCTCCAGCAGAATCAGAGCCGGGTGGCTGGAAGGTGACCCCGGGCTGCTGCTGGGGTGACAGGGACGTGACTTCTCTGTGGGCCGGGGACGCAGGGTCACCCTGCCGCCCACGCGTCCTGGGCTTTCGAGGTGACCTGAGCGTTCCCGGGCCAGTGCTGTGGATCTTTCCTTCTTAGGTTTGCCTGTAATCACAGCCTGGTTCTCTCTCATTAAAAACCTGCTCAGGCTGGTACACACCCGTGTTGGAAAACACCCTGATATGGCGGGGAGCTGGCACGGCCTCTGTGGTGCTGGGGGCTGGCCCCGTCTGTCTGATGCCAGGGCTCTTGGCAAAGCTGCAGGACCCGGGGTGGGGGGCGCCCCGCTCTGTCTTCTCTGAACTGTCCGTGCAGTTGATGGAATCCGCCCCACAAGATCAAGTTTATTTCTGGGCCGTGTGTGTCTGCCTCTGCCCTGGGTGTCGGTCTTGCTCCCTCCCACCTGCACCCTCCCTGCTCCAGACAGACCCCGCTGTCCTGTCCGGGAAGGAGGCGGCCAGCCTGGCTGGCTGTTACGTAATCTCCCTCCTTCAGAGAAAAGAGGATTTCCTCCAGCCTATTTTCAGCAAAGGATTAGGGACAATGAAGTTCTGCCATGGGAGCGTCATCTGGATTTCTGTGTGATTTTTCAGGAGGGCCTCCGTGTCCTGCCCAGAAAACATGAGTTTTTAAATCATGGACTTAAAAGTTATTATTCCCTGGAACAAAGTCATGGGGCGATTATTGGTGCAGGAGATGAATGATCTGAGGGTAAGGCAGGCCTGGATTTGTCCGTCCCTTTCAGGTAAAGGATCTGAAATGGACGGACAACTTACATGCACGTGGAGTAATATAACTTCCCTTTTCTCTTTAGGAAGGGTTTGGAAATAGTCGTTTTGACGTGAATCACATAGATAAGCCATTAAAGTCCTAGATAACCTTGAGGTATGTCCGCCCGCGCACTTTTTTGACTTGGGGATGCATCTGAAGGCAGCATGTGTTAGAAAGCTGGGGTAACCATCCTGTGGTTAGACTCTGCCTATGTCCTCACTTCTGATGTTGTCTAGCTCTTCTCACTGTTTTTCTGAACCGTGGAAACTCGTGACATTAAAGCTCGGGTGGGGGGCAAGCCTGGCAGATTCTAGCAGGGGGAGGCGTACCACGATCTCAGCGCACACTGGGTGCTCAGCGTCGCTATTCACAGATATCTGTTGACACTCCCTGTATGCACAGGGGATGCCGTGGGGGGCAAAATGCACAAATGCCCAACGGCCCTGGAGACGGCATTTTGGTTGTAGACAGCAAATAGGCACGCAGTAGGCTGGCTGAGTGTCAGGAAGGGCTGTGGATGAAAAGGAGACGGGAATGGGGTCAGAATGGGGGGCAGGGGGAAAGAAGGGGAGGTGACAGGAGCCAGGTCTGGGGGGACGACATGGCCCCGGGCCCCGGAATCAGAGGGCTGGGGGTCCAGGTCTGGGGAGACGGGGTGGCCCTGGGCCCAGGAAACACAGGGCTGGGGGTCCAGTTCTGGGGGGGATGGGGTGGCTCCGGGCCCTGAAACACAGGGCTGAGGTCCAGGTCTGGGGCACGGGGTGGCTCCGGGCCTGGGAATCACAGGACTGGGGGAGTCCAGGTCTGGGGCACAGGGTGGCCCCGGAATCACAGGACTGGGGGTCCAGGTCTGGGGGGTATGGGGTGGCTCCACGCCCCGGAATCACAGGGCTGGGGGTCCAGGTCTGGGTGGGATGGGGTGGCTCCAGGCCCCGGAATCACAGGGCTGGGTGTCAAGGTATGGGGCACGGGGTGGCTCTGGGGCCTGGAATCACAGGGCTTGGGGTCCAAGTCTAGGGGACAGGGTGGCTCTGGGCCCCAGAATCACAGGGCTGGGGGTCCAGGTCTGGGGGCACAGGGTGGCCCTGGGCCCAGGAATCACAGGGCTGGGGGTCCAGGTCTGGGGGGACCGGGTGGCTCTGGGCCCGGGAATCACAGGACTGGGGGGTCCAGGTCTGAGGGCATGGGGTCGCCCCGGAATCACAGGGCTGAGGGTCCAGGTCTAGGGGGGTGGGGTGGCTCTGGGCCCGGGAATCACAGGACTGGGGGAGTCCAGGTCTGGGGGCACAGGGTGGCCCCAGAATCACAGGGCTGGGGGTCCAGGTCTGGGGGCACGGGGTGGCCCTGGGCCCGGAAATCACAGGGCTGGGGGTCCATGGAGGCCAGAGGCCAGCCCAGCGCAGCGGTCCGCGGTGGGCGGTAGGGGCGGTGTGACAGATGGGGGGTCACTGTCGCTGTAATCAGTAGGGCCACGTGGCCACCCCGAAAATCTCATTGCTTAAAACATGGAGTATGTATGTTACCTTTGATAAAGGTTAAAATTTGGTTTAAAATTATAAAGCACAAGAAACTGTACTCAATATTCTGTAAGGACCTGGATGGGAAAGAATGTTAAAAAGAGTGGCTGTGTGTGTGTATAACAGACTCACTTTGCTGTACTCTTGAAACTAACACAATATTGTAAGTCAACTGTATACTCCAATAAAAGCTCAAAAAAAGGAATTACATGGCCGAAGAGGAAGATGTGACGTAATAAATTAGGATGGTTGTAACATTACAAAGATGCATTGACCTATTGAATGAATGTACGGTAGATTGGTTTATGGGCAGTTTTTTTTTTTTACACAAGATTTACCATTTTAACCATTTCCAAATAGGCATATAATATAATCCATTGGCTTTAAGTTACATTTGCATAGTTATCATCACCATCCATTTCTAAAACTTTTTCATCTTCCCAAACAGAAACTGATTTATGGGCAGTTTATTTATTTTTTTTTATGGGCAGTTTTAAGTAGTTTATTCAACACTTTATATTGTACATCTTGCTTTTTTGGAAGCATTTTTTTTTTAATCAATGAAAAAGACCTTATCAGAGTCATGGGAAGACTTATTGAAACCTAAGCAGTGATTAAATTTTAATGGAAAATGTACCCTTGGCAAGAGGGTTTTTTTCTTTTTTCTTTTAAATAATTGGTGATGGCAAGCTTTATTAAAATTTAAATACTTGAATGTGAGGATTCATTTGGCTTTATGTTTTGCTTAATATGTGTTTGTTTAGAGCAGCCTGAGTGGTGATTATTGCTTCAGAGAAGAAAACTCAATACTTGTCATAAAACAAGTAATTCTGTAATGAGACAGAATATCTCATAACTAAAAGTTGTATCTAGTTGGCAGTACTCTCAAATAATATAGCTCATAATGATGTTTGTTTAATGGTGTTAGAAAGCCACATGCCTTTCTCCTGAGTGCATTGATAAGAAATAGGAATTTAGTGCTTTATGAGAAATTTTCTTCCAGAAACTACAGTCTGTTGATTGTTTGGATCAGATAAATTTTCTGTTTTGAGTTAATCTATAATGTTTATTCTTTTACTATCTAAAAAAAATGATTAAGAAATAGGTGAAACTTAAATTTGAGGAATTTTTTTCTGTAAAATTGTTGGGTCTGTGACAAGCAGTTTTCTGTTATTTCTGCTCCAAAGGTGATAGATTTTTTTGTTGTTATTAAATTGAAATAATTGTTTGATTTCATAAATTGCTGTGTCACTTTTTAGAGAGCGGTGTGGTTTCAAAAGCAGGAAGTCCAGTTCTTATTAAGTACTTAATTTATTTAACAAGAAACTTCGTTGTAAAGTTGAACACTTCTGTCTCTTTAACAGTGTGGCTCGTTAAAAACCGCGGCTGTCACCAGCAGGTGAGGTGCCCTGCTGGGGCGTCGTGGTCCTCCGCAGAGCTGACCGAAAAGTAACGATGAGAGAGTTCGGCGCGTGTCCCCGGCGAGCTCCGGCGTCGCCTTCCTGAAGACGGCCGCGTGGCCTCTCTCAGCCGTTACCCGCCAGTCGCAGGGGCGTCAGGCCTGGGGGCGCGGCCTCTCTCAGGGCGTCAGGCCTGGGGGCGTGGCCTCTCTCAGCCGTTACCCGCGCGTCGCAGGGGCGTCAGGCCTGGGGGCGTGGCCTCTCTCAGGGCGTCAGGCCTGGGGGCGCGGCCTCTCTCAGGGCGTCAGGCCTGGGGGCGTGGCCTCTCTCAGCCGTTACCCGCGCGTCGCAGGGGCGTCAGGTCTGAGGGATGGTGGACGTGCGTCCGCACAGAGGCCTGACCCTCGCCGGGACGCGGGGGCGGGCCGGCGCTGGTCTCTCTGTTTTTTTTGGCCCAGCCTCGCCACAGACGAGTCAGGTGCCTTCGGGCACTTTGTCAGCTGATGACTGACTTCCCGCCTGGGGCCGGGGAAAGAGCAGTTTGGTTCACGTCTTGACCTGGATGAAGGCTGCAGCCCACGTGGCCCCCGGCAGGTCCTGTGCTAACCTGAGCTGCCCACGGCCGCCTCCCTGGGCTCTCTGGCCCTGTGTGGACGGGGCCGTGGGGGGCACTGGGGGCTTGGGGCATAGACTCCAGCCTGTCACCCGCCCAGCGTCCAGCGTGTTCATCCCGGCCACGGGTTGACCCGCTCTAGACCTGTAGCCAGCGAGGTGTTGAGACTTTCTGCACAGAGGTGCAGGCCCGGGCAGTGACGGTCCAGGCGCTGGCCTCGGGACCCTTCTGCAAAGCCACCTTCTCAGTAGATCCTGGATTCTGGTTTCAAGGCCAGGACGAGGCCTCCAGCGTGTAAAATCCACATGTCACTCTGTGGCCAGGGACGCTGTCCACACACCCCTGGAGTCCATGTCCTCATTCATGAGCGTGGTTCACACGTACACACACACACACACACACACACACACACACACACACCCCTGGAGTCCATGTCCTCATTCCTGAGCATGGTTCACACGCACACACACACACACACACACACACACACACACACACACCCCTGGAGTCCATGTCCTCATTCCTGAGCATGGTTCACACGTACACACACACACACACACACACACACACACACACACACCCCTGGAGTCCATGTCCTCATTCCTGAGCATGGTTCACACGTACACACACACACACACACACACACACACACACACACACACACACCCCTGGAGTCCATGTCCTCATTCCTGAGCATGGTTCACACGTACACACACACACACACACACACACACACACACACACACACACACACACACACACACACACACACACACACACACACCCACCCTCCCTCTCCAGCCGGTGGAGTAAACGGGAAGGCAGGTGCAGCGCCCCCAGAGGACGAGTTGTGGTTGGGGGATAGACGGAGCTCTGGGGCCCAGCCCCTGTCTGGGGGTGGTGCGGGGGCCCCCTGGCCCCTGGGCGACGGCCTCTGCTGTCTCAGGGTGGTTCTCACCCCTGGGATCTGTGGCCAGCGTCCTCTGTGCGGATGGGGCACCAGGTGCCCTTTGAATGGAAGGGGCGCTGGAGGGGGTGGCTCTCGGGCGGCCAGCAGGGTCCACAGGAGAGGACTCGTGGTGAAGGCCAGCTGTCAGGCCGGGGCCGGACGAGGCCCGGCGTCTGCTCCCCGCTGCCGTCGCTGCCGCTCCGGGGGTCTCGGGTGCCCTGGCCCCCCTTCCTGCACTCCCGGGCAGTGCTGCGTGAGTGGTGCTGGCGAGCGGCAGAGCTCAGCGGGGTGGGTGGAGAGCCCACCTGCCCTTATATCCGCTGGACAGAACCACAGGCAGGCCCTCCGGGGCCCGGGGCCGAACCTGCGCCCAGAAAGGGCTCAGTTCAGCAGTTCAGTCACTCATGTCTAATTCTTCGCGACCCCATGGACCACAGCATGCCAGGCCTCCCTGTCCATCACCAACTCCAGAAGTTTCCCCAAACTCATGTCCATGAAGTCGGTGATTGCATCTAACCATCTCATCCTCTGTTGTCCCCTTCTTCTCCTGCCTTCAGTTTTTCCCAGCGTCAGGGTCTTTTCGAATGAGTCGGCTCTTTGCATCAGATGGCCAAAGGATTTGAGCTTCAGCTTCAGTATCAGTCCTTTCGATGAACACTCAGGACTGATCTCCTTTAGGATGGACTGGTTGGATCTCCTTGCAGTCCAAGGGACTCTCAAGAGTCTTCTCCAACACCACAGTTCAAAAGCATCAATTTTTCGGCGCTCAGCTTTCTTCACAGTACAACTCTTACACGTGCATACATGCCCTCTGGAAAAACCATAGCCTTGACTAGACGGACCTTTGTTGGCAAAGTAATGTCTCTGCTTTTTAATATGCTATCTAGGTTGGTCATAACTTTCCTTCCAAGGAGTAAGCGTCTTTTAATTTCATGGCTGCAGTCACCATCTGTAGTGATTTTGGAGCCCAGAAAAATAAAGTCAGCCACTGTTTCCACTGTTTTCCCATCTGTTCGCCATGAAGTGATGGGACCGGATGCCATGATCTTAGTTTTCTGAATGTTGGCTTTAAGCCAGCTTTTTCACTCTCCTCTTTCACTTTCATCAAGAGGCTCTTTAGTTCTTCACTTTCTGCCATAAGGGTGGTGTCATCTGCATATCTGAGGTTATTGATATTTCTCCCAGCAGTCTTGATTCCAGCTTGTGCTTCCTCCAGTGCAGAGTTTCTCATGGTGTACTCTGCATATAACTTAAATAAGCAGGGTGACATGTACAGTCTTGACGTACTCCTTTTCCTATTTGGAGCCAGTCTGTTCCATGTCCAGTTCTAACTGTTGCTTCCTGACCTGTATAAAGGGTTCTCAGGAGGCAGGTCAGGTGATCTGGTATTCCCATCTCTTTGAGAATTTTCCACTGTTTATTGTGATCCATACAGTCAAGGGCTTTGGCATAGTCAAGAAAGCAGAAATAGATGTTTTTCTGGAACTTTTTTGATTTTTCAATGATCCAGCGAATGTTGGCAATTTGATCTCTGGTTCCTCTGCCTTTTCTAAAACCAGGTTGAACATCTGGAAGTTCACAGTTCACGTAGTGCTGAAGCCTGGCTTGGAGAATTTTGAGCATTACTTTACTAGTGTGTGAGATGAGTGCAATTGTGCGGTAGTTTGAGCATTCTTTGGCATTGCCTTTCTTAGGGATTGGAATGAAAACTGACTTTTCCAGTCCTGTGGCCACTGCTGAGTTTTCCAAATTAGCTGGCATATTGAGTGCAGCACTTTCACAGCATCATCTTTTAGGATTTGAAATAGCTCAACTGGAATTCCATCATTCCACTAGCTTTGTTCATAGTGGTGCTTCCTAAGGCCCACTTGACTTCACATTCCAGGATGTCTGGCTCTAGGTGAGTGATCACACCATTGTGATTATCTGGAAATGGGTGGTTTTCTGGCAGCCGCTCCCGGAACCCAGAGCCCAGATAGACCTACCATTGTCGTGTGTTTGAATATCCAAACAAGACACCTTTGGTTGCTGTGAACAGAGGTGTGAATGTTTAAAACAAGTTCAGTTGGATTTCTGTGGACTTGGGATAGTTGTAAATTCATCTACAGGTATTACATAAGAGAGTCCACAAAGCTCTCTGGGTCTTTGTGGAATGATTTTTTTTTTAAATTTCCTGGTTCTTGTGGATGTAAGAATTCGTGTTATTGAGCACATTCAGAAAGGAGCGTGAGCCGTGTGAATGGCGGTGTTGAATCTTACATGATCTTGTGGGTTTCTGATTCTTGTTTAAGCTGTGGCTTCTTAAGGCTGCAGTTGTTCCAGGCAGAATGGAAATTTTATTCCCGTTTTGTTTGTGGGAAGATCACATTCTGGCCATTTAATCTTCTCTTGACAGCTAACTGTTGATAAGGAAGAAAGGAAACCAGATACCAGCTTGGGTGTCCCCAGTTGCAGACAGGGAGGCCAGGAATGCAGCCTCCAGTGGATGCCGAGGCCGGCGGCTGGGGACCAGGTGGGTCGCTGAGCGGAGGGCTCTGGTCCCTCTGTCCCCCCGCCACCCCACCCCGGGGCTTCTGCTGTCCTGCCACTCTCCGTGCCCCACCCGCCCTTCCTCCTGCGAGACAGGCTGGGTCTCCTCTCTCCCCCCTTCTGCCCTCATGCCGGATCTTCAGGGGGCACCTTCTGGGTTCCGCCAGAGATGTCCCCATCTCAGCTGGAGGAGATGCCAGTGGCGCTTCTCTGGCCCCTCGGAGGACCCCCAGCCCTTCCCCTAAGTCCCTGCGGGGAGGGGGTGATGGGAGGAAGGAGCAGAGGGGCTGGCCTGGCTCCCCTTCCAGACCACCCTCCTCTTTCTGCTTCAGAAGGGGCTGCATGGGTGAAGCGTGAAAGAGCAGAAACCGTAGTTTCGAGAAAGGCGGCCGGGGCGCCTGCCTCAGCCCCTTGCCTTCTGGGCTCAGGTCCATGGACACACAAGCCTGGGCTTGGCACCCTGCACGGGGGTGGTGGGCCTGGAGCGACTTGGGGGCTCAGGCTGTTCTGAGAGTGGGGAAGTGTGAGCTCTCTGCTGCAGCTTCCACAGGAACGGGGACCAAGAGCCGAAAGCAGAGATCCTCCTGCTCACGGAGAGGTTTTTCCAAGCCTTAGAGAGCAGAATGAGCAGGACAGAATGTCAGGTGCAAATTATGGCCTCACCTGCAAGCTGGTGAAATAGGTCCGTGACATTTCACAGCTCGAAGAATCATTTTTCCTCCTGAATCATATCCTATTTTATTTCAGAATGCACGACTGGGCTCACAGCAGGCAGGGCTGCCCCATCACACGGTCTAGGTGGGTCGTGGCCCAGGAGGAGCTGCGGGTTTCTCTGGAAAACACAGTTTTAGAAAACATTTTAACAACCACACGGACTTGGGTTGAGAGTAACTGTCCCCAGGTTGCAGCCTCACGCTGCTGAGCGGTGCAGACCTGCTGTGTGTTTCAGCTGTCGGTGTGAGCCAGATGGTGTGTGCATCACAAGTGTCACTGTGCTACCGAAGTGTTTACAGGTCCGGGGCTGGTTTGTTAGTTCATTTTCAGCTTCTCTGTACTGCTTGTAATGGCAAACCTATTTCCTGAAATATCTGATGGTACTGAATTTCCTAACTAGTGGTGGTAGGTGAGAAAACAGGACATGTTATAAACCGTCCTTAAAAGTTGAAACCTATGTGTGCGTTAGAACAGGGCTGCCCGAATCCTACTCCCTGCATGAGACCCTCCTTGCCTGTCTCTATTTTCACCTTTTCTGTAAGAAGCACTCATTGCTTTGCTGTTGGAAAAGGGCATAAAAGCAATGGAAATAATGAAAGCATCTGGATGATTTTTTTTTTTGCAGCTTTAAGAATGTTAATTTTCAACTAATGATGTTCATTCTGTTTTTTATTTTTGCTGATAAAATTTTATTTGTTAGCCAACTCGAACTAAACTTTTCCAGTTAACAGTTTTATAACTTTACATACGGTCTGCACAACTAACCAAAAATACAGCTGCAAGTGTCCTTTGAAATCTCAGGGGTGACGGCAGCCTTCAGCGGGGTCCCACCTTCAAACTGTGTGTGCTGGACTCTGGGGAGCAGGGAGTCGGAGGAAGAGGAGCCCCCCGATTAGGTTCTTGGAACCTTCTCCAAGGAGATTGTCTGGGGACCCTCTCGTGGGCTTTGAGTTAGCACTTAGCCCTCGAGCACAGGTGGATCAAGGGCCAGTGTTTTAGAACAGGGTAGAATATTAAGGGACGAGGGAGGCTTAAAACGTTGCTGTTGGTTTTAACAGAAAAGGCTTTCGTTGACAGCCCAAGCCTGACCTGACTACACGTGTGCCGTGACTGAACACTGTGGGCTGCATCTTGTCAAGTGGTTGGCAGGGCCCACAGGCCGTGTGGCCAAGGTCCGTCCTCCTGATGCATCAGGTAATTCAGTGATCCTCTGCTCCAGGTGTTTAAACTTGCAGAGAGGCAATTTGAAAACCCAAATAAATATAAAAGTCTGTCCTTAATTGTTTTAAGTATAAAATTTCCCCATTTATTACTTTGTCTTGAAACATTATTAAAATGTCAAAGATTAACATGTAGGCTGTGGGAATAATCTTATTTATTCTTGATGCAGAATAAATATTTCCATTCCATCTTTAGGAATTTGCCTCAGGAACTCATGGTCTAAGTGTGCAAAGATGATCATATTAAAATGTTCCCTCGTTTTATAGTAACTATAAGTGGAGGATAGTCTTTAAAAGTTGTTAATCACTGTGTTATGCACCCATAACTTATATAATATTGTATAGCAATACTTCAAAATAAAACAAAAATAAAATGTTTCCTGCAGCTTTGTTGACGGTAGTAAAGAAAGCAACTTCACTCTGTGAACCGGTAGATTACTGACAGTTTGTGCAAAGGAATACAATGCAGACTTTTAGAGAGAGGGTGTAGATTTTAGGCTTAGTGATGTGAAAAGAAGTTTATACTGTATTAGGTGAAAAAAACATATTACAAACTGTGCAAATGACATGATCCTATTTTTAATATATATGCCTTTTTATGGATTCGTATAAATACATGCATAGAAAAGAAATGTGGAAAAGTATACAAAGAAATGTTAGCTAGTGATTACCTCTGGATGTCAAGGTTGTGGGTTATGGTTATTTTCATCTGTTTGTCTGTCTTGTGCTAAAAAGTTTTATACTGATCATGTATTGCTTTTGTAATCTTAAGAAAAGTATAAAGCTTTTGCCATTAAGGCGAGTTAAAACAAGCAGCAGAGCTCACTCAGGACACTTTCTGTTACTACTGAGAGGAGACACTTGGCGGGAGGCGAGAGGTCCTGGCGTGACCAGGAGATGAGCTTGCTGCCCGTGTGGGCGGGGCCTCCTGCTGCTGCTTCGTGGTCTGATAAAGAGGGACCGTTTACCGTCCTGGGGGGGACCAGCAGAGAGGCAGGTGCAGGCCGTGAGTGAGAACCCCCCCCTCCGCCCCCTACCCCCTGACCTGCACAGCCCAGGGGCACTGTGGCCCACGGCTGCTGCAGAATGTAAATCCATTCTGACCTGAGGGCACAGACAGAAGGCAGTGTGAGCTGAGAACGTGCGTGCAGGGCCGGGGGAGCTGATAAGACGGTGGCCTCAGGGAAGCCGGTTAGCTGTAGTCAGGCGCACACTCAGGGTCCCCTGTCTCCAGACCCTCCCCAGAGGCTGTTGCCCCGTGTTAGGCCCGTGTGAGCAGAGGAAGGAGTCTGTGTCCCGAGCGCCCCTGGAGAGCGGCCCCACCCCGAGAGGAGCTGCGGGCTGGCCTTCCGGGGCAGGTCTGACTCAGTTCGGTTCAGTGGTCCTGGGCGATGTGACCCGCAGTCTGGAGTGCAGGGAACAGTCGGGGAAGTAAGTGATGGTGGCAGACAGCTGTGACCTGCCCCCCGCCCCAGACCGCAGCGTCCTGAGCCTGGACCCCAGGCCTCTGACGCCCAGGACGCCAGGTTACAGGTGCCACTTAGGACGAAAAGTGTGTCGTGGCCGAGGTATGACCCCAGTTTTCAAGTGAGGAGCAGGGGCAGAGACTGGCTGCACCGCCAGGTCACACATCTGGAGCCACACCTGGGGAGTGAGTTCTGAGCCGGTTCCCCGACCCCAGGGGGTCCTGACCCGGGGTCAGTGCAGACCCCCGCGGGTCAGGGCTCAGGGCCGAGGTGGCACCAGGCCCGGGGACAGCTGCTGTGGGTGCCATCCTCACCACCCACAGGTTCCAGCGTTTACCTGTGTGTTAGAAAGTCGCTCAGTCATGTCCGACTCTTTGCGACCCCATGGGCTTTACAGTCCATGGAACTCTCCAGGCCAGAATACTGGAGTGGGTAGCCGTTCCTTTCTCCGGGGGATCTTCCCAACCCAGGGAATGAACCCAGGTCTCCCACACTGCAGGTGGATTCCGTACCAGCTGAGCCACCAGGGAAGCCCCGAGAGACTCCCAAACTCACTGCAAAAGTGCGGCCTGCACAATTCCAGTTTTTGTAAAAGATACAGCTCTGCCCCAGGCCGTGGGAGCCGCGTCTGGAGGCCTGGGAGGGGCTCAGGCTTTCTGCCCAGTCCCCAGGGGTCCCTCCCTGCCCTGAGGGGCCGGGAAACTGCCTGGGCCGCCCCCTGGGGTCTCTGAGCCCAGCACCCACCCCAGCTCCCCAGAGGTCGGCACTGCGGTGGGGACTCCAGCCTCGTCCTTGGTGTGGCCAGCCCCGCCGTCAAGGCCCACCTGAGTCCCCTCGGGAGGGGAGGCTGAGTAAGAGGACACTCCCCGCCCAGGAAATTCCAGGGCTTCTGAAGCGCATGAGCCTGGACAGAGGAGCCAGCCGGAATCCGCCTCCGTGGGTTTGTTTCCAGAACCCTCCGCCCTCCTCTCCCCACCTCCCCTCTGGCTTCCGGCCGCCCGCATCCTTCTGTCCTTCTCCTGCCACACCTGCTGCTCCTGCCCCCGCGTGGTGTCCAGGCGGCATCTGGTCAGCGCCCTGTGGTCGGTCAGGGCCCTTCCCTGCCGGCTGGCCGAACCGCTCCTGGTGGAGAGCTTGGCCTCCACCCCTCTTCCACCCTCGGGAGTCCGCACTCAGCCTGTTTCAGGACCTCAGACACGAGGTGCGGGCAGTTTTCTCCTCGGCATGAAGTTAGGACGCAGGGAGGCACTGGTGAAGGAGCTCAGACACAGGAATTAGGTCTGGGCCCAGTTCGTGGGGGTGGAGGTGGGCTCCCTCACTCAGCCAGCCTGTTCTCCGGCCCTGCAGGGCGTTCCAGAATGCAGCCTGGTCCTGACTCTGCCCACGGAGTCAGGTCCCGGGAGGACGCCCTCTGCTCCAGCCCCGAGCACAAGTCCAGGCCTCCTGACCCTCCAGCTTCAGCCAGAGGCCCCCACGCCCCCTCCTCGGCTCCAGTTAGATTGCTGGAGTGCTCAAAGGGCTCAGAACCCTTTGTCATAAAAATGCACAGCTCAGTGTGACGGAGCAAGGGCTGTGAGCCTGCCGCACAGTCACCCGGACTCAGGGAGCAGGTGTCTGCAGCCAAGTCCGCATTTTCTGCAGGTGCCAGGCTGGGGGACAAGCCTCAGATCCACTCTTGGGCGCGGAGGTGGGGTTCTTTTAGGGGAAGAACAGGGAGACTGGGATAAGCCATCATCTAGAAAGCAGAAACATTGCTTAATCTCAGTTCTGGGGGTCAGGATGTCCCTGGTTTAGGATTCTTGGGTCAGGTGGTCCTGGCCTGGGGGCCTGTTTACTCGTCTCGCCCTGGAGAGACAGCCTGGCTGTTCAGGTGATGGTCTGTGATGGCGGTGTTTGTCCATTAGCAGCGTTATCAGCGGCAGCCATCTCAGCCACCCAACCCTGCGGATAGGCACTCGTGAGCACAGAACTGAGGTCAGAGGGCATGAGATGGAAGAACGTTCCGGATGGAGAGGTGATCCGTGAGCTCAGTAAGGGAACGAGGTTGCATTAGGAAGAGCCGGGTGGAAGAGGCGGGCAGAGCGAGGCGTGCGAGGGGCGGGTGTGGGGTCCAACCACCAGTGTCCGCACCTCCGCCTGCTCACCTGACACCAGCCGGCAAGTTCTCCAAGCCCCCGCCTTTGGGGTTTCTGTGGAGGCCTGAGGTTGGGAAATCTTACGGAAAACTTTGGGCACATTGTAAAGTTTCATTTAATTGACATCTTTAAAACTCTTGCATGCTGACTATGAATTCTCTAAGATAGCTCAGTGTCGTAGGTGGTGGTGGTGTGGTTTACTCGGTTGTGTCCAACTCTGCGACCCCACGACTGCAGCACGCCAGGCCTGCCTGTCCATCACCAACTCCTGGAGATTACTCAAACCCATGTCCATCGAGTCAGTGATGCCATCCAACCATCTCATCCTCTGTCATCCCCTTCTCCTCCTGCCTTCAATCTTTCCCTGCATCAGGGTGGTCAGCAGCGAGTTCTGTGGTCTTCATGTGCAGGGTCCTAGATGCCTCCCGGAGCCCCGGGTCGGGGGGAGAGGCGTCGATGGGGGTGTCCGGGCGGCAGGTCTCTCCTGATGTTGGCGAGCATCCTTGGAGCAGGGTCAGCCTCAGCAGGCTCCACGCCGGTCCCGTGATTGAAGGGTGACATCCATGCGCTTATCCTCGAGGGAGGTGGGAATCGGCGCCTCACACATCACTGTGTCTCTGTGATAAAGTAGCAGGCGGGGACGTGGAGGGTGGTCGCAGAAAAGACACAGGCGCCCTGTGCCAGTGTGGGGTGGGGGTTGCAGAGGGGGTTATAGAGGCGGGCTCCCAGGGAGAAGGCGGCTGGGGCCCCGACACCAGACCTTGGAGCCGGAGAGGGTGGGGGGCGGGGTGGTCCCTGGGTACGCCGCGTCGCCCACCACAGGCACCTACGGGGTATCCCTGCTGCAGTGGAGCCTGCCGCCGTCGGGAGGGGGTCTGCCCTTCCTGTCCTAGCCTGTCGGCCGGGGTGCATCTGTGCTGTGTGTAACTGGCGCCCTCCCCAGGCTCCTGCAGGTGAGCGGGGTGGGGGGGTGCCTGTTAGGACCCCCAGACCGTCTGACCCGTCTGCTGGTGCACAGGCTTTATTCGGAGGAATGCTCACTTGAACATCTTTAAGTTAGAACAAATTCGGACTTACCGCTCAAACAGCACGAACACTTTGCGTAAAACAAGAACAAACACAAAACTTTTTAAAAAGCCATGTGCCGCGCTGAGTCTCCCGGAGCCTCTCACGGCCCCTTCCCTCCCGTGTTCTTCTGTGTCTCTGCTCAGCCTCTTCTGCCCTCGGTGTTCAAACGAGAGAAAACCCAGCACTGGCACGGCTGTTTTATGGGCTCATCTGCCTTAGCCCGATTAGCGTTTCTGTTTGATTCTGGAGGCAGGTGCTGAGGTGATGGACACACGAGTGCCCGTTATCAGTGAGACCAGGAGTGCTGCAGAGGCGTCCCTGTTTCCTCCTAAAACGCGCCGAGTCTGACGGCCTCCCTGTGCCGGCCGGGGGTGAAGATGCCTCGCTTTCACCGCAGGGGCGCGAGTTCGGTCCCTGGTTAGGGATCTACGATCCCAAACGCTGTGTGGTGCAGCCAGAAAAACTAACAAATTAAAAAGTGTGTTGTCTGTGCATGCAGAGCAGACTTTATAAGATCTGAGCACTACATTATGTACGTCCAGACTGGACTGAAATAGGTTTGTCTTCAAGGAATTTGTAATAACTGAAAGTTGAAGAAGAAAGTAGAATTTCTTGTCTTTGTTTTTAACGTGCAGACGAAAACCTGGGCAGAAATCAGGTTTTCAGGTTGGGAGCCTCAGCCATCGATGGTGGGTCCACCTTCAGGCCGTTGGGAGGCTGTATTGCCCTGAAAGTAAATTTACTAACGCGACGGCATTAGCCACCAGCGTGACCCAGTTCAGCACCTCCTCTCAGGGTTGTCCCTCTTCCGTAACGGTGCAGATTTCAGAGTGGAGGGCGACAGCAGTCCGTTTGTCGGTGAAGCTTTGTTTTTCTTGACACAACAGAAACTCCCGTCTCGGGCCCCTGGCACCCGCTGCCCGGCTGCTGTGGGAGCGTCGCCCCGGGGTCGACGGGCCGCCGGCTCGGGCAGCCGCCTGTTGCTGTCAGCGTCCCTCAGGCCCCAGGGTGCGGTGGAGTGCTGCTAGCCCCCGGGGGAGGAGCCCCGCTGCCGCCACCCGGCCCTCCTCCTTCAGGAAGGGCTCGGAGCAGCGTTTGCCACTACATGCAACGAAAAGCAGGACATTTGAGAAGGAAAATGTCAGCAGACAGCCGCCGGCATTAGCTCTGTTTTCTTGCAGTTGAACGAAAGAGTGGAAGTGTCCATCTGAGTCTGGTAAGATGCTCTGCACGTTTATCAAGCAAAGCAAGCTGTTCATTCTGGGAGAGTGAATGATAAAAGGACCCGGGGAGACTGAGCAGCTTCCGTTGCGATTTTGCTGATGCTCCCGAAACGCTCAGGCTGAGCTGTTCTGTGAGTAACAGCTGATCCCACTGAGAGTCGCACGGGTCTGGCTCCCTCGGCGTGGCCGGCAGTCTTCCTGTGACCCTTTTGCACAAGGCTCAAATTAGAGAACCTGTGGTCGTCGTTTTTAAGGTTTCTGACAGCGAGCCTTTGATGACCAGGAAACTTGCAGTCAGACGTGGGGACACGTGCTGGAGTCAGTTAGGACTGAGCCAGCAGTGCAGGTTGTAGGGAAAGCCAGTCCTCACCTTTAAAAACCATTTTGTGCCGGTGTGAAAAGTGGCCGTTTTAGTCATGATATTGACACTACTCCTAATGAGTCAGACTGAACCCAGCCTCCAACGAGGGGGTGGAATTTTGCCACCTGCCTCTTTCAAGTAAGAAACGCCTTCCTGTTTGGCAAGAAAGTTTTTAAAAGAACCAGAAATGTTGCTGTTTTTAACCTGACCTGGGTGGTCTAGCAGGTGTGATTTGAGTGTTTTTCCTGTGTTGACTGATCACGCTTTTCTTGAGTGATTCCAGAGACCGTTTCTGAGTTTGCTGGTAGGTCCCTCTTGGGCTCTCCCCGTTTGGTGACCCTGGGACACGTGTATGAAGGTGCTAGAGCCGCACTGTGGTTAATAAGTTACAGGTGGTGCCTCCGAGCACCCCCACACCCCCGCCCCGCCCAGGGGCCTCTGCGGCGACGCTCACCGGACCGCGGTCGCCTCTCCCGGCTTTTGCCAGGAACGTGTGCTTCCAGGCGCCTGCCCTGCCTGCCCTGTGGTCATCCCGGCACTCAGCAGCAATGCAGTGGGTCCCTCGTGTGCTCACCTGGCATTGCAGGTGTGACCGCAGGACCCGTTTTAACATAAATCCTGCAAGCTGGCCACAGGACACACAGGGGCCACCCTGTTCTTTCCCAAACGTGCTTCCAGCTTTAAAGGAACCGAGTCACTTTAGGGTGATTTTCAGAGCAGTCAGCTATGGGCCCAGGTGGAGCCCAAGTGAAAACTCTTAAAAATGTGGAAATTGTGTCTGAGGAAGTCATCCTAAATTGCAGTATTTCATACCAAGGGGACGGAGCGTGATGAACTCTACCTGTGGTGGTTTATCAGGTCGGAAAGAAGCAGAGGGAGCCAGGCGGCAGGGTGTGGGGTGACGGAGGGTCTCTCCTGGCCCCCGCGGTTCTCCCTTTCTTCGTGTCCACCGTGCTCCGTGGATTACCACGTGATGGGAGTCGAGCTTTGATCATTGCTGGGAGGTAAGGCTGAGGCCGCGCCGGGCAGAGGTGGGGGCCGCCGCTGCCTGGTTCTGACCTCGCCGGCAGGCCGCCTGTCCGTCAGAGGGGGCGTCCTGTGGGCTGTGGTGATGGTCTCCTGTTCATCAGAGCGGGGCGTCCTGAGGGCTGCGATGATGGTCTCCTGTCCATCAGAAGGGGCGTCCTGCAGGCTGCGGTGATGGATTCCTGTCCGTCAGAGGGGGCGTCCTGCGGGCTGCGGTGATGGTCTCCTGTCCGTCAGAGCGGGCGTCCTGCGGGCTGCGGTGATGGTCTCCTGTCCGTCAGAGCGGGCGTCCTGCGGGCTGCGGTGATGGTCTCCTGTCCGTCAGAGCGGGCGTCCCGAGGGCTGCGGTGATGCGGGCGGGCCGCGTCCCCCGCTGCGTGCGCCCCTCCGGGGCCCCGCCCACCTGGTCCGCCCGCTGCCCCTTGGGGTGCGGCACCCTGCCTCTGGACAAGGTGGCAGCCTCCCTGCCATCTGCAACTTTCTGTTTCCCTCCTTAGCGAAAGAAATAAAACAAAAACAGGCTTTTCCACAGCACTGGCTTTGGCTCACTTCTGTTACCCTTTTCTTTACCGTGAGACACGGTCCTGTGACCCCACATTGGAACCTGCGGGCCCCCAGACACCGGGTCCAGTCCTGTCCCAAACCGTCCCCGGGGCCCACGTGCTCAGCTGGGAGGGGAAAGTCATCAGTACTGGTCTGTTTTGATGGCGGCCACCCTGATGGGTGGGCTTCCCCGGTGGCTCAAATGGCAAAGAATCTGCTTGCAACTCAGGAGACCCGGAATCAATCCCTGGGTGGGGAAGATCCCCTGGAGAAGGGAATGGCTACCCACTCCAGTATTCCTGCCTGGAGAATCCCACTGGCAGAGGAGCCTGGTGGGCTGCAGTCCATGGGGTGGCAAAGAGTCTGACCCAACTGAGCAACACACACACACACACACACACACCGTGGGTAGTGTCTTTTCGTGTCCTGAACACACACACACACACCCCTGGTGGGTAGTGTCTCTTCGTGTCCTGACATCGTTTCTCTAGAGATTAGAGATGCTGAGCATCTTTCCTGTCTTACTGACCATTGGGATATGTTCTCGGTAGAAGTGTAGATTCAGCTCCTTTGCCCATTTCCTTGGATTGGTTATTTATTATTGTGTTGTTGAGCTGTATCGGTATTGTTTTTTCCAAGCTTCCTAAGTAGTACTGATATGCTGCCAGGGTTTGGAACCAGGGTGTGTGTGTGTGAGTGTGAGTGTGTGCGCGCGCATGCGTGCTTAGTGGTTCAGTCCAGTGATCAGATGTAAGTCCACCCCATAAGTAACAGGTTGGGGACTCTGGTTCTGTGTCGTGAGGCCGCTGTGTGTCCTGGAGGGTGGGGGAGGTGCCGGAAGTGCTCCGAACAGCTGGCAGAGGAAGCCAGTCCCCCCTCTGTATAGATGGGGGTGGGAAGGTGACTGAGGACTAAGGTGTGGACGGGGGCGGTTCACCTCGGGTGCTGTTTAAAGCTTCAGCGTAAATGGATTCCTGAGGGAGGCCTGTCGGGGATAAAAGGAGAACCCTGACCCCGGTTGTGATGGGGCCAGGAGAGAGTGGACAGTGAGATGATGGACCCTGACCCCCATTCTGATGGGGATGGGAGGGAGTGGACAGTGACGTGATGGGCCCTGACCCCGGCCCTGATGGGGATGGGAGGGAGTGGAGAGTGAGGTGATGGGTCCTGACCCCGGCCCTGATGGGGATGGGAGGGAGTGGACAGTGAGGTGATGGGTCCTGACCCCCGCCCTGATGGGGATGGGAGGGAGTGGACAGTGAGGTGATGGGTCCTGACCCCTGCCCTGATGGGGGATGGGAGGGAGTGGAGAGTGAGGTGATGGGCCCTGACCCCCATCCTGATGGGGATGGGAGGGAGTGGAGAGTGAGGTGATGGGTCCTGACCCCCGTCCTGATGGGGATGGGAGGGAGTGGAGAGTGAGGTGATGGGCCCTGACCCCGTCCTGATGGGGATGGGAGGGAGTGGACAGTGAGGGTGATGGGCCCTGACCCCCGCCCTGGTGGGGATGGGAGGGAGGGGACAGTGAGGTGATGGGCCCTGACCCCCATTCTGATGGGGATGGGAGGGAGTGGACATGAGGTGATGGGCCCTGACCCCCATCCTGATGGGGATGGGAGGGAGTGGAGAGTGAGGTGATGGGCCCTGACCCCCGTCCTGATGGGGATGGGAGGGAGTGGACAGTGAGGTCATGGGTCCTGACCCCCGTCCTGATGGGGATGGGAGGGAGTGGAGAGTGAGGTGATGGGCCCTGACCCCCATCCTGATGGGGATGGGAGGGAGTGGAGAGTGAGGTGATGGGCCCTGCCCCCCGTCCTGATGGGGATGGGAGGGAGTGGAGAGTGAGGTGATGGGCCCTGACCCCCGTCCTGATGGGGATGGGAGGGAGTGGAGAGTGAGGTGATGGGCCCTGACCCCCGCCCTGATGGGGATGGGAGGGAGTGGACAGTGAGGTCATGGGTCCTGACCCCCGTCCTGATGGGGGATGGGAGGGAGTGGAGAGTGAGGTGATGGGCCCTGACCCCCGCCCTGATGGGGATGGGAGGGAGTGGACAGTGAGGTGATGGGCCCTGACCCCCGCCCTGATGGGGATGGGAGGGAGTGGACAATGAGGTGATGGGCCCTGACCCCTGTCCTGATGGGGGATGGGAGGGAGTGGAGAGTGAGGTGATGGGCCCTGACCCCCGCCCTGATGGGGATGGGAGGGAGTGGAGAGTGAGGTGATGGGCCCTGACCCCCGCCCTGATGGGGATGGGAGGGAGTGGACAGTGAGGGTGATGGGTCCTGACCGACACCCAGGCCTCCTGCTGGACCACGGAGCTCTGACTGGCGAGCATTCAGTCTGCTCAGCAAGCGGGCGATGGTGCCAAGATACTGCAAAAGCAAAATACTTATTTTGGCAGTGTTTCAAAGAAATGATGCTTTTCTTAGAGAGTGCATTATGTGCACATTTCAGAGAGTCTTTGTAGCTTTTTCCAAAAAAAAAAAAAGTAGGACTTCATGCAAAAAGAAAGGATAAGAGGAAACCGAAAGGAAGGAATGACTTCATAAAACATTTATGGGCAGAAGCTAGAAGCCATCACACAGGCCAGGGCAGGCCTTTATTACCTTTTTATTTTGATGATCATGCAGTAGATGTTTTTAATTCGGAAGTAATTCTAAGCTCGAATGCACCTTTAAAATTATGGGGATTTATGTTAATTTTTCTGTTAATGTGAATGAGCAGTTGTGTTGTCAACCTAGCCAGCTGGGTACATTAAAATGTAATGCACACAGTATTTTAAAACCCTAATTGTACCAAGCGGAAAACGCTGCCTGTGGGTCCACATCTTCAGTATTTGCACCATTAAAATTTCAGTCTGTGGTCAGCTCTGATTGCCACAGGGCTGTAGGATCATGCTGGAGTCTTTGTAACAGCTCAGATTTGTTAATTCAGCCACCTCTCTGCCCCTTTTGCGTGCCTTGCCCCTCCTTTCCCGGCTCATGTGCAGAGTGGTAGTGCTGGCGCGAGGCTCTGGGTGGGCGGATGCGGCCAGGTGACCCCGCGTCCCCAACCCTGGGGGGAGCTCTCTGTGCAGCTGGCCCTGCTCTCGGCCTTGACCTTCATCCCAGCAGGGTCAGACTTGAGAGCCAGTTGGAATCTGGCAGCCTGGCCCCAGCCTTCTAATTTCTGGCCACATTCTCTTAAAAAACAGACACTTTTATTTTTTAGCATTTTGGAAAGATGGGATTATAAGCAGTTTTGTTTTTTTTTTAATGAAATGTATCAGGCGTGCAAAGAGCATGTGTAATGTATACAGGTCACCTATAGCTGCACCGCTCCTGTGGGTCCGTCCCGATCCTGTGAAAGAGCCCGGGTCCTGCACCCTGGCCTCAGGGCGTGGCCAGGGTGGGTCTGGAGAGGCTTCCGTGTGAACCAGAGCCCAGCTCTGCAGGGGCTGGCTGTGCTTCGGGTGAGTCTTGGTTCCCCTTTCGGTTTCAGCCATTCCACGGGTGTTGCTCGAGGGCCTGCCCTGCCCTGCATGTGCTGGTCAGTGGGGTCCCGTTCCGGTCAGTCCGGCAAGTGACGCGTATGTGCTGGTCAGTGGGGTCCCGTTCTGGTGAGTCCGGCAGGTGATATGCATGTACTGGTCAGTGGGGTCCCGTTCCGGTGAGTCCGGCAGGTGATGCGTATGTGCTGGTCAGTGGGGTCCCGTTCCAGTGAGTCCAGCAGGTGATACGCATGTGCTGGTCAGTGGGGTCCCGTTCCGGTCAGTCTGGCAGGTGATGCGCGTGTGCTGGTCAGTGGGGTCCCGTTCCAGTGAGTCCAGCAGGTGATACGCATGTGCTGGTCAGTGGGGTCCCGTTCCGGTCAGTCCGGCAGGTGATACGCGTGTGCTGGTCAGTGGGGTCCCGTTCCGGTCAGTCTGGCAGGTGACGCGTATGTGCTGGTCAGTGGGGTCCCGTTCCAGTGAGTCCGGCAGGTGATACGCATGTGCTGGTCAGTGGGGTCCCGTTCTGGTGAGAGTCCGGCAGGTGATGCATATGTGCTGGTCAGTGGGGTCCCGTTCTGGTGAGTCCAGCAGGTGATGCGTATGTGCTGGTCAGTGGGGTCCCGTTCCGGTCAGTCCGGCAGGTGATGCATATGTGCTGGTCAGTGGGGTCCCGTTCTGGTGAGTCCAGCAGGTGATGCGTATGTGCTGGTCAGTGGGGTCCCGTTCCGGTCAGTCCGGCAGGTGATGTGTGTGTGCTGGTCAGTGGGGTCCCGTTCTGGTGAGTCCGGCAGGTGATACATAAAAGCAGCAGCAGCTTTGTTGGGTGGGGGGCGGGGGCCACAGACGGGCGAGGCGGGAGGATGGGGGCCCGTGATGACAGGGAGCCGGCAGGCGGAGGGCATCTTTGAGCTCAGCCCTGGGTCACTACAGCAGCAGCCACATCCCAGCCTGGGTCAGCAGCCCAGGGCCTGGTGGCCACATCACGGTGTGTGCAGAGCTGGGTGTGTGCGGACTTGGGGCGGGGCCCCCCTGTGTCGGGGGCCGAGCTCCCACCCAGAGCCTGGATGGTCCCTGCTGACTGCCTGTGTTTCTACGTGAGGAGATTCACGAGGACGTTTGCTTGGAGATGCTCTGATCATACCCTTAGTTGCCTTCTAAGCGGTAGGCACATATCCTACTTTTTTGGCAGACAGAACTCGTGATGTAGTCTGACAGCCGGAAGAGTGTGGATGCCAACCGTTTACTTTGCGTCGCAGACAGCCACCATCCTGACACTGCCGCAGAGGAGGCGTGGGTGCGCCAGCCCACGCCAGGGTTTCCAGGAACGCTGGGTGGGGTGGGGGGCTCCTCCTGGCTCTGGCGGCCGGTGGCGAGGGGCTCCCAGCGGGCAAGTCCTCCGGAGTGAATGGGAGATGGAGAAACAGAGTTATTTACCCCTGCTGCGGCCTCCCAGGTGGCTCAGAGGTAAAGAATCCGCCTGTCAGTGCAAGAGACATAAGAGACGTGGGTTCAGTCCTTGGGTTGGGAAGATCCCCTGGAGGAGGGCATGGCAACCCAGTCCGGTATTCTTGCCTGGAGAATCCCGTGGACTGAGGAGCCTGGCTGGCTACAGTAGGGTCATAGGGTCAACCCTCCGAAGGGCCTCAGAGTCGGACACAGTGGAAGTGACTTCACATGCTGTGAAGAGACAGCGCAGCAGGTGATCCACACGCCCGGCGTGCATATACGTGAAACCCCGGGAGGCCCACCCAGAGTCTCCCAACCAGAAGGATCAGAACAGGACCAGGTGACTTCAGACGGCAGTCGTGGGGAATCTGTCCTGGGCCTCAGTCGTCTGAGAATAAGAGTCTGCCAAAACCGGTGCTTGGACACTATCCATGTTTTATCTTCTGAATCACCTTACTTTGTACAGACCGTTGTTTGGAGAAAGGCAGTGAGGATAAGCTGGTCCAGAAGTCAGGACCATGCCTGCAGCCGCAGACTCTCGCTGTCAAAAGCGCCTGAATAGTATCGAGTGTCAGGAGCAAATGACACTCGGGAAGCTAGGTTATCAGTGTCGAGACAAAGGGACCCATGATCGGTGAACGGAAGTGTCCACGAGTCCTGTGTGGATTCAGAGGCAGAGATGTGTTAGGAAAACGGCTGGTTTATTAGTGTGGCTGAACATTTTGGGAAGAAAGTGGAGGCCCGGGATTGTATGGTTGTGTGAACTTGTGGACAATGTGATTCGTCGTCTCAGAGTTCTCGGAATTTTGTACGTTCCACAGAGCAGTTCTCACCGGGGGAGACTCTGTCATAGCTTTTCTCTCAGTGCGTCTGGGGGTCGCTCCATGTCCGCACGTTCTGTGGACGCAGCTGGACGACACTCCCTTTTGATTCAGCCAGCCCGTCTATGGACTGTGATTACAGACGTCCCCCGCCACAGTCACCAGCCCTGGAAGTCAGCGGTGTTTTTCCTCAGATGTCCCTGGGTTGGACTTTTAGAGGCGGGGCCCCTGAGGCAGGAGCAGTTGCCCCTTTTGTTCACTGTTCTGCATCCTCACCTGGGGCCATGATGGTGCTTGTTCTCACCCGCCTTGCCCGTGCAATGCTGTTCTCCGCCAGGACCTCATGTGGATCTCCAGCTTTGTGGGGGGGTGGGCAGGGAGGCACCAGTTCACCAAGATAGGTGGGCCTGGGGGACCCAGATGGACCGGGCCTAATCATTTTGGCTTCGAGAAGCACTGATCAAGCCCCCGGCTTCCTAGTCATTTCTGTCCTGGCGGTGATGGCCGTGACGGTAAATGTTTCAGGCTCCGAGGCCACGTGGCCTGTCTGCTCCGATCTGTCCTATGGTGTGGGCACAGCCGTGACAGCCCGTGACAGACAAGAGTGAGACCTCGCTGTCGACGGCGATGTTCCACTTTTCTGTAATTGTCACGTGTCAGGAGTGATTAGTCTTCTTTTGATTTTTTCAGCTGTTTGAAGATGTAAAACCTGTACCAAACCCGCGGGCCACGGTCCAGCAACCCCTGCTTTCCGGGTCAAGGGGGCTGGATTTCAGCTTCCTCTGCACGGCCTGGCATCGGACCTTTCAGACTGGGCCCCAGCTTGGGCCAGTCTCACCTTCACCATGAGGGACCGGTTTTCTTCCTTCCTCCGTGTCCTGCAGGCCCTGCTGGCCCTGATGGGTGGGCAGCTCCTGAGTGGCCTGTGGGGGGGTTCCCTGTGCGTGCCTCTGGCCTCAGGCTCCCATCTGCTCTACAGCGAGGCGCCTCCCCTGGAGCTCCCGTCGGCCGTGGGAGAGCGAGGCACCTCCCCTTGGGACCGCTGAGGGGCTGGGACGTAGCTTCTGGCCGCAGCTCTAGGTCTCGGTCTGTGTTTGTCAGGCGGGCTGCTGAGCGGGCATCGTGTCCATGTGTGTGGCCCCCGTGACCCCACAGCAGACACGGCCCTTGGCAGGTGTGAGCAGGGGCCCAGGACGTCCCTCGCTTGTGGTCAGTTCATGGTGACAGAGGCGTGGGGGCATCTTCCTGGGCTGTTTCTCGGGGTCCTTGTCAGCCCGGGGACGGCGTTTTTCTGCTTGTCGTAAGGTCCAGGTGTGACAGTGCATGTGGCCGAGAGGGCGGCGTTGGTGAGATTCACTCCCGTGCACGTCCCGCCTGTAGCTCCTGAGACCCCGAAACTCTCCCAGAGTCCGGTTTCCCCCTCGGGTGGTCGTCCAGTGGAGTTAGAGCGCTAGCCTGGCCGTGTCTGTTCCCTCTGCAAATGCCTGCTGGGCGCCCTCCTCTCCGCTCCTCTGCTTTTTTTAAGTGCAAGGGATTAAGAATGTACAGACCCCAAAAAAGCGTGGCCCCTCCCATCCAGGTGGCCGGTACGGTGCCTCGCAGAAGTTGGTGGTCATCAGTACCTACATCCTGGGCAATTTCCCAACCGGGAAGCATGGTTAGAGCCCAGAAACTTCTCCGAGAACCCTAATCCTGACTTCGTTTATTATGAAATTCCTTAATTCTGTCTTGACATTACGTCATACTTATGCCATAGAGCCAAACCCAAAATACAGATTCAATACAGATAAACCCGTGAAACAGGAGGCGGGGCCGACCCCGTCCTGCGGCCGCGGCCTGACCCTGCAGCACGCTGTGGTCGGCGGACACGCCGCCCGCGCTCCCTGCAGGGCTGCGAGCGGGGACTGTGCGGCTGTCCACGGGGCGAGTTGGGTCAGGCTGGCATCGCTGCACTCCTGAAGGTGAGGGGGTCCCCGGGGCGGCGGCCAGCGGGCTCTGGGGCCTGCTGGGGCCGCGGCTCTGGCCTGTGTGGCTCTCAGCAGCCCAGGACCCGCCCGCCGGGGTCGCAGGGAGGGCGCTCACGGGGCCCTGCTTGTCCCTCCTCCGAGGGATGAGCCACCTGCCCTTGTAGGCGCTTGTGTCAGTGGTCTGCGGTCAGCAGCCTGTGCCCTGCCGTCTCTGCTCTCGCTGCTGAGTCTGAACACAGCCCTGGTCATCGCCTCCATTTCGGGGCCAGGGGTCCCGAGCCCGTGAGCCTCTCGAGGGGCGTCCTCTCCAGCTCAGCCCAGCGCCTGTGCCGGCTGGGTCCTCACGGCTGCTGCCCCTAGCTGCTCCCTGGGGGTGCACACAGGACACCCCAGAATCGACTCTTGCCGCCTGCTGAGTTCTGTGAGAGGCTCGTCCAGAGGGCTCCGTCCCTGAACAGGGGAGGGCGTGACCGTCCCAGGCCGTCCACAGGACTGCGGCCCGGCCCTGGGCCCAGTGGTGGGACGACAGGGATGTTCAAGCCCGTGGAGGACACGGGCGAAGGATAAGAATCAGCGACTTTTGGGGGGAAAGTGGGAATGAACATATATTAATTGTTTATCAGCTCTGCCATCTAGTAACTTACCAAAGGTCACTATGCATTAGCAAGCTGTTTATCAAATGATCGTGCTTTAAATATTAGACTTCACTGAGATTTATTCCACAACCGTGAGAGCACCTGCTGTATATGAGACGCCAAGCTGGAGGTCGTATCATGTATTCAGGCAAAAAATAAAAAGTCACTACGGAAATCACAGTGAGCGTTACGGACGTGCTCTACAAGCTGTGGGTTTCGGGGCACCCAGGACCCCGCAGAGCCTGGTGGGGTTGGGCATCTGAGTCTGGTCATCGGACTCAAGGCAGTGTGTGTCCTGGCCTCCCGGCCACCATCCTGAGCGCAGACACAGAAAACCCCTTCGTTTCAGAGTCAGCGAGGTGAAAACGCCTGACCGTTTCCACAGCCCTTCTGGAAGGAAAGGTGTTTGTCCCACCTGGCTTTCAGAGTGTTCCTGTCACTTTCCCAACTTCCTACCCAGGAACTGTGAAGATTGGGCGCTTTAGCCAGAACAAGGCTGACTTCTCTGTCCTTTCACATTTGGATTTGGTATTTCCAAACATCAGCTAGTTTTCAGGGCCTCGCAGGAAATCGATTGACTCAGAAAACGGCCGAAGGCCCCCAGGTGGAGCATGCTGGACTCCTGTCCCCCTCCCCGAGGCCCACCCGCTCGCCGTTTGCTGGGCGGGGCATGCTCATCCTGGCCGGGGCTCCCGGGGGGCCGTCCGCACTCTGGTTCCCCACCCCCCGACCCCCACGAGCCCCAGGACGCCTGATTCATGTGACTCAGGCTGGCCTTGACTCTGGCCCCTCGGTTATCATAACAGTTCACTGAACTCACCCACCAATAAAATTTCCCCGACATCATACTCGGCTCAGCAGATGTACTTTCATTTTGACGGGAAAGACAGAGATAGGCGATCTTTATCTTGTGTTTGCCGTGTCAAAGGCACTTCCAAGATTATCCAGAGGGCTTTGGAACCTGTCTTAGAAGCTTTAAACAAAAGAAAGCAAAACATGTTTTCTTCATAGACTTCATTTTGTTCCAGTTTTGCCTAGCAAAAAGAATGGCATCATTGCTTAAATCGCCTATTCTTACTCAAATAACAACATGTCAATAGGGGGAAAAAAGCGGTGGGGGGGTGCGGGGCTTGTGTAATCATTCTCTTCGAAGACCACAGTGACTGACTTGGTAAGAAGTCAGCTGGCTTAAAGCTCAACATTCAAAAAACGAAGATCATGGCATCTGGTCCCATCACTTCATGGCCAGTAGGTGAGGAAACAATGGAAACAGTGAGAGACTTTATTTTCTGGGCTCCAGAATCACTGCAGATGGTGACTGCAGCCATGAAATTAAAAGACGCTTACTCCTTGGAAGGAAAGTTATGACCAACCTAGACAGCATATTAAAAAACAGACACATTACTTTGCTTACAAAAGTCCGTCTAGTCAAGGCTATGGTTTTTCCAGTAGTCATGTATGGATGTGAGAATTGGACTACAAAGAAAGCTGAGCACCGAAGAATTGATGCTTTTGAACTATGGTGTTGGAGAAGACTCTCGAGAGTCCCTTGGACTGCAAGGAGATCCAACCAGTCCATCCTAAAGGAAATCAGTCCTCAGTGTTCATTGGAAGGACTGATGCTGAAGTTGAAGCTCCAACACTTTGGCCACCTCATGCGAAGAGCTGACTCATTTGAAAAGACCCTCATGCTGGGAAAGATTGAAGGCGGGAGGAGAAGGGGACTACAGAGGATGAGATGGCTGGATGGACATGAGTTTGAGTGAACTCCGGGAGCTGGTGATGGACAGGGAGGCCTGGCATGCTGCGGTTCATGTGGTCTCAAGTCGGACACGACTGAGCCACTGAACTGAGCGACAGATCTGAACTGAAGAAGTTATGCATTTATCATGAGTTGCTTTTCCCTTTAAAAAATAGTTGCAGGCCGCGGAAGACACAACCTTGTTGATCGACCCTCGGCACTAATTCCCGTCCTCGTCAGCGGGCGGGAGAGACGGCCAGCCTTGTGCCCCTGTGCCCCGGGGCAGGCACCGCTCGGGGTTCAGGGGAAGAGAAACAGGATGGACTCCCGTGTTGCCAGCAGGGGTGGCCCCAGCCTTCCGTCTCCTAGCCTCTGCTCACGCTCGGTCCAGAGGTGGGGACAGAAGTCATCTGTCCTATTTTTCTCTCGTTATCTGGAGCTCACGAGAGTGCCGATGGGCCGGTCCACGCCACGGCTTCCCGCGGTCGAGGCTCCCGGTGCCGGGGCCACCAGCGGGCTCAGAGCTGCTTGCCGCCCGGCCGGACGGCTCAGCGCTGCTGCAACTCTTGGCGGTGTAACTAGAAAAGGCTTTTCAGACAGAAACCCAAACGGGTGGTGTCAGGGCTGTTTTCCCCCATCGTTTCGATATTTTTTTTTAGAGATTCTATCTCAACTTAAACACACTTGCCTTGTCCCCCTCCCGCCCCCCAAATTCACGCAGATGCTGAGGACACGTTCACAGCTGGGCGGACTCGTCCTGCCTCTCAGACCCGGATGCCAGGCCCCGAACCGCGTCTGCGTAGACAGTCGCCAGGGCGCCCTAGCTGTACGTGGCATCGCTGCTTTGATAGGAAGTGGACGAAACCGAGCTGAGGTCTGAAGTGCTGTGGCTGAGAGAGGGTGAACACTCCTTACTCTGCAGTGAGTGTTGTATATGTCGAATCCGTAGCGCTTTTTATTTATTTTTATTTTTTTATCTTTTGTCTGTGCCACATGGCTTGCAGGATCTCAGTTCCCTGCCGTGGCTGTTCCCGGGCCACCGGAGAGTCCCCCACAGGCCTTTAGTGGGTTCTGGAGCTGGGATGATGCCTGCATCCACCGCGCTGGGCAGACATCGTCAGGGCGGCCCCCAGGCCGGATAGCGTGGCTTGTTCTGGCTCGGCCGTCACAAAGACTTGAAACCCCTTGGCTGGGCTGGTGGCCCCATGGTGTGGCTGCCTCCTGCGGCCACCCCAGGAAGGACTGCCCGTCTGCGGGACACGCCCATCTGCTTCCCCCAGTTACTTGCCCGACCCTGAGTTTCTGACCCTGATGGAAGGTAGAAATCAACAGTAAATACGATTCTTGTCATGAAGGAGTTGTAATCTAGTCAAGATCGTGAAAACTAGCACTTAGGAAATTTTATCTTCTCTCCTAATTGTCCGTGGCTTCCCAGGTGGTCCAGTGGGGAAGAACCCGCCTGCCAATGCAGGCGATGTGAGTTCTATCCCTCGGTCAGGAAGATCTCCTGGAGGGGGACATGGCAACCCACTCCAGAGGCAACCCATGGACAGAGGGCCCGGACTATATAGTCCATGGGGTCTCAAAGAGTCTGACATGGCTGAGTGAGCACAACACAGTTATTTATCCGTCCAACTGTGACCGCTTGGAATCTTTACGGCTCCTGGTCCTGACAGCCCTGCCTGGGGACCCGGATGGGGAACTGGACTCCTGGGTTTTGCCCTGAACCTGCTGCTTTGGGCAAATCCCTTCCTCCTGCTGGAACTTGATTGTTCCTTCACCTGTCCAGTTTTGTGGTGGGGTCTTCAGATCAATTGATCAGTCAGCCAGCAAGCTTCTGTCACCTCGGAACAGAAGTCAGATAGCATCTTTAAAAATATCAAAGTGTACAGCATTTCTGCTGTCGTCAAAATCTGCAGGTGGGCAGATCTGCCTGCATCACGGTGTAAAACTCCGTGTGATAAGACTCGAGAGGGAAGTGACTGGCAGGAGGGGTGTGTGGGCCTGAATCATCGTGTCCATCAGCTGTAACCGACTCCTGTGAACCTGTGAGAGAAAGAAGCCCCGTAGAGAAAAGTAGCCATATCCGGCACTCACAGTCCCCGAGGGTCAAGCTGCAGCAGCCATTGTGGCTGCGTCCCCAGACGGTCCCCTTGGCAGCGTCAGCTCACCCACGACAGCCGGCAGGAGGTGGGGACCCGGGTGGCCTGCTGGAGGGCTGCGTCCTGGGGTGGGCTTCGGAACACGTCGGCTCCCCCAAACGTGCCGGCCCGTGGCCCCACCTCCTCTTCCAGGGTGACCCCAGAGAGGCTGACGCCCGCGTGAGGATGTCTGCTTCCTCGTGAAAAACCTGGGGACAGCGTCTCGGGTACGCGGGCCCCCTGTGCGCGCGGCTGAGGGCCTTGCGGGGCTCAGAGGCTGGCCCTGTCTGCTCACCCCTGTGGATGAGCATCTCAGTCCCTGTCATCGCGATCCCGTGGGACAGCGGGTCAGAGGCAATCAGCTCGCGTGCTGCTGGCGTTTCCCAGTGAGGGGACTTGGGGAGGTGCTTGTTGACAGGAGGGGCCCCGGGTCTGACGGGGAGAAGCCCTCCAGGGAGGGGCAGCAGGAGGCAGGGAGGCTCTGGCCCCGGCGGGCTGGCTTTCCCCGCTCCCGCCAGCTGACTGACCCAGACGGGGTCTCCGTCTCTTGTTGGCGGAGATGCTGGAGGGAGTCCAGCTCAAGGCTAGGCATTGAAGGGGTGACCCCAGGAGCGGTGTGACACCCCTTCCTCCCCTGGGCCGTGTAACGTGTCATCATTGTTCAGTTCAGAGGGGGGCTGTCTGTATTTCCACCGTGTCAATGGAAATAGTCAACAAACAATCTGTAATAGAAATAGAAAAGTTCTGTTTGAGCCAGACTGAGGATTACAGCAGGAGATACTGATTTCAAGAAGGATTTGAGGCTTATAAAGGCAAAACCCTGCGAGTTAGGAAAGTCCTTTGTCAAGAATCGGGATGGGGGCTGCAGGAAGTGGGGTGCCTGTCAGGTGAGGACTGACTGGGGTCTGGAACGGTTGCCTCGTTACCCAGGGTGATCCTGGCACCCTGCGGCTGCAGCTGGCCGTATCAGCCACCCTCCACCCTTCAGGCCTGTGGGGGAGGCGGGGTGGAGGCTCTCACCTCCGTCCCCCTGTGGCGTCCTGTTCTGGAAGCTTCTCTCCAGCCCTCCAGCCTCCTCGGCAGGCCTGGCCCCGGAAAGGCATCCTTTATCTAAACATCCTCTCCTCTGAGAGTTCCCGGTGACACAGCTGAGGTTGAGAAACGGCCTCCAGAGTGGACAGAAAGCACCGCCGTTTCTCAAGTGGGCTTTCCACACAGGAAGACGCACTTAGGGCTGATTTCAGGTTTGGGGAGTGAGTCATGGACGCTGAGGGCCACTCGACCTGTGCGCTTGTCGGGAAGCGGGGGCGGATGGGGGCAGGGTGAGGCTGGTCACGTAGAGGCCTGACCCTCCACCTGGGGCAGGGGGCAGCGGGACGGGCCTCCTGATCCCCGGGGAGGTGCATCCGGTGGGCTGCCCTGGGGAGGGGGCAGAGTGGGGGCCAGCGGGGCGTCAGGAGCGGGGCTCCGGGAGCTGGGGACCCCACTCCCGGTCTTGGGGGTGGCTCGGGGAGGCTGTGCACACAGACCACCGAGCAGCCCCCTCACTCTCCCCTCTGGCTCCTGCCCCTGCCGCTGGGCCCAGGTCTCAGGACGTGCTAGTGGCCCCCGGCGGTCACTGTCCTGATGCGCAGACCATGGGGCGGCGGGTGACCTCAGCCGCAGGCTCCGGGGCAGGCCTCTCCCCGCAGACAGAACCTTTGTCTTGGGGTTTCGGGGCCTCGTGTAGGTCCCAGGCAGCTGAGGGGGGCTTTCTGTGGATGCCATGATCCAATCAGGTGGTGTTTCCACCTCACCGCTGCCGTAACTCCCAACCAGCCTGCGGGGCCTTCACTCGGTTTATATTCAGGATGTAGAAAGTCAGCCTCCCGTGCAGTGGAAGGTGTGTGACCCCAGCGGTGGAAAGCCTCCGTGGGCCCCAACACGTTCTGTGTGGGGGCTGGGGAGTTGCTGGCTTTCTGCTCATCATTTGTCTTTGGAAGGAGACAGTCTGGTGGGAGGAGCATGCAGAGACCCCGCGGCCCTCCTGCCGGCCTCCAGGCAAGGGTCTCGGGCGCTGTTTGAAGCACGGGGGCTGCACGCGTGACGTTCGAGCGTCTCTCCTGAAGGCCGGTTCCCACCCGCCTCGAGCCCTGGTTCCCGCTGCCTGGGTGCTCGGCCGGCTCCTCTCTGCGATTGTTCTGGCTTCTCCAGCCACGGTTACGCTGCGGAGGCTGCTGACGGTGCGTCGTCTCGTGATCAGCTGGCGACGTACCAGGATGGGTTTCCATCACGAACAGGGGCAGTTCCAGGGGTCACATCCGGAGAGGAGCCCCCTCCAGCTAAGCCTCGCTGGGCAGGGGCGAGGGTGGGACCCGGACGGGACTCTGCCAGGCTGCCCGGCGGCTCCCCGCCTCCTGGGGACCTGGGCCTCGGTGCCCTTTTTGGTCCCTTCTTCACAAACGTCCCCGCCAGCACCAGCAGGGCTCCTCCAGCGCGGGGCCGTCCCGCCTCTGACCTGCCCCCGCCCCCAAGCTCGAGGGGACACGGGGTCACTGTGCTATGCTCCCGATCGTGGGAGCCCTGGCCTCCAGCTCAGGGCAGCAATTATCTGGTCGGTGACTCAGGGCTCCCTGCCCTTTCTCTCCGGGGTAGGAGCTGAGGGCTTGGGCAGCAGTGGCTGACGGCCGGGCGGTGGGGCTGGAGCGGCCGTCGCAGTCTCCCTGATGGGCCGGTGCCAAGCTGGGTCCCCTCGGACAGCTGGGCAGGGGAGCGGGCTCTCTGCTGAGACCGAAGGGTGAGGTTCTTCCTCTAGTGGGCGTAAGCCTCGTCTCTGTCTTAGAACTCTCTTGTTTCACCGCCTGGTCACTTGGCCCATCTTGCCTCCCGCCCCCAGCTTTAGGCTGGACTTGTTGCTTCTTGTAGGGCCATTTCCTGACTTCGATGTGGGGATACTGCCCTGGCACCTGGTACAGAGGCCGCCCCCCGACAGGCAGGGGCGACCCGCCTCCCCAGCCAGTATCCAGGGGACCCACCTCGGCCTGCTTTCCAGGGAGCCAGGCCTGTGTGGCCCCCATGGGACAGGTGGCAACAGGTGACCCACAGGTGAGTGAGTTCAGCTAGGAGCTGCGTCCCCTGTGGGGAGAGCTGACCCCCCTCCCCGCAGGACTGGGGACGAGGCTCCATCTCTGCACGGGCACTGAGGATGCGCCTTGCGAGGGTCACTGCAGGAGACCCCCGTGATCACCCCTGCCGGTCTCACACTGAAGCCCAGGGAGTGATTTCAGCGGCTTCATACGCAGTCTCATCCAGAAACACTGTTGTCACGGGCTTCTCTGCTGCTGTGCATTTCACCGGGGCCAGGCAGCCGCAGCCAGTGCCCCGTCCATCCTCCCCACTCCCCGCCTCCCGCTGGGCGCCCCAGCACGGGGCTCTGCTGCCAGTAACTGAAACTGGGTGAGCCTAGGGCAGCCCAGAGTCATCTGTGGCTAAAAGTCTTATTTTAATTTTGGTTCTGGACCCAGTAAATTACAGTCTAGGTTGGCAGCGTTTACCATTTTCCAGATGGTCAGTGTTGCCAAGTGAAGTGGACCGTCATGGCACTTCTGTGATCCAGCTGATTCTGTGTTTAATAGTACGTTCTCGGCAGAAAAATGCCACTGAGCGGCAGAGGCCGAGAATTTGCCTGAGGAGGAAAAACTCCGTCGCTCAGTCGTGTCCGACTCTTGGCAACCCCATGAGCTGTAGCCCGCCAGGCTCCTCTGTCCGTGGGGTTCCCCAGGCCAGAATACTGGAGTGGGCTGCCGTTTTCCTGGGGAGGAAGGGGCTGTCTTTCCCACTGAGTGTGGTCAGTGGAGGGGAGCAGGGCTCCCGCAGGGGCCAAGGGTGCAGGTCCAGCGATGGGGGCCCCTGGGTCTCTGCCTCCCCACCGGAGGTCCGACTCCACTCACAGACCCCGGGGAGGCTGGTGATTCATGCCGAGGACTCTGATCTGATCAGCTCTCAGAGCGTGGTCTTAGTCACTGCCCCCGAGGAGGTTCGCAGAGGACAGTGAACGCTCCCTGGGTGGATGGATGCCCCGTGCTGTGGTGTGTGGGTGCTGGAGACAGCGGGGCCACGCCACACACTCGCCACGAGAAGTCGGAGCGCCAGGGACGTGAGTAGGAGATGCCGGTGTTCAGAAACGCCTCCTTACCCGTCAAACGAGAAGTGTTGGCTGTTAAAGCTGAAAACGGACCACGGAACAAGCAACTGCTTTGTCGTTGGATCCCTGAAAATGGTTGTTGGGGGAACCACCTCTGGAAAAGCTGATCTGGTGAATTGAGGCTAGGTTACATGCTTTCGTTCGGTCCGGCCGCGTAATTCGGCTAATAGGTTGTGTTTGTTTCAGCTGAAATTCGAAACTTCCATTAGTGACTGCCGCTGGCCGAGATTGATTTTCTGTGCATTTCAGACTCTCTTCCGTCCTTGTGAGCTTTGTGACTTGACGGCTCAGGCTGCCGCTCCCAGATCCTAACATGCCCTGTGGCAAGGTTGGTGAGGGCGACCGCTGCCTGCACTTGCTTCCTCTGGTCCTTTAGCCACTTTTGGGGTTGGGGAGGGGGCTGGGTTCTGAGTCCAGAAGCATCGTGTTGGCAGAGATGGTGGGGCAGCATCTGTACAGGGCATGTCTGCGAATCCCTCCCACCTTCACTGCTGGGCCCCGCGGTCCAGGCAGGAGCCCGGCCACCGCACCTGAGGTGCTGACGCCCCGTGAGGGCCCTGGAAGTGGGGTGTTTCCTCGGCCCAGGCCCAGAGAGCCGGGGTGCTCGGCAGCTGTGTTCATCCCATCCTGCCTTGCTGTGATTGCTTCTTTTCAAGTTTCTCCAATCTTAGCTGTTCTCCTTGGGAAGTCCGTCGAGCTCAGTTTTATCCACTAGGAAATGCTGTCTACTGAAAAATCAGCCTGAAAGATGTTCCTTGTTTTCCCTGAAATGGAAAGCATCTTGCGTTCTGGTGGCACAGCAGTGAGAAGACGGGGTGGAAGAGGCTTCAGAGGCGTGAGGTTCTCTGCACTGACCCTAGACGGGGTCTCTGCACCAACTCAGAAACATGATGGGCGATGCTTGGGACCCAGGAACCTGTGGGGGACCCTAAGGGACCGCTTTACTGAAATAAAATTACTAGATCCTAAAATCTTCCTGTTCAGAAAGCCTAGTTCAGTGTTCTTTAGTGCATTTACCAAGTTACGGAGCACCACCATGATCTAATATTAAAACATCTTCGTTTCCTGGAAGAAACTCAGTACCCGAGGGGCAGCCTCCCTGGCCCCTGGCGGGGACCCACGGCGCTGTGTCCGTCTCCACGGAGCTGCCGGTTTCGGACATCCCACGTACACGGATCCTGTTTGGTCCTCCGTGTGTAGCCCCTGCCATGCCCTGAGGGCTGTTGATTTTGAGTATCTTTCCATGTGCCCGTTGGCCACTGAAGCTCTTGGAGAAATGTCCAGTCACATCCCCCGCCGTCCTTGCCTTTTCATTATTGGCTGTGGTGGCCGGCCTATCCCAGGTACCAATTCCCCAGCAGACATGACTCGCAAGTATCTTGTGGGGCGTCCCCTGGGGCTGTGCGGGCAACGCCTGGGCCTCCAGCTCACCTGCATCCTGGCGGGACGTCTTGTGATTCCCCAGGAACGTGGGAATCTGTGAGGCCGGATCCCACCCAGCTCCCTACCTCCTCCGGAGGGAAGGGGCATGTGTTCTCGGCCAGCTGACAGTCCCAGCCTGCCAGGGCTGTGGGCCCAGAGCGCAGGCTGAGCGGTCCTGCTGTGATCCACGTGTGAACACAACTTCCACGGAAGCTAATTTCACCCAGGTTTAGTCCTAGGAGTTTACTTTCAAAAACTGCCGACACCGGCCTATTCCTCACGCTGCCTGCTGTGAAACTAGATGCCGGACGTCTTGGAATCAGGGCCCGCTCCCTCTTGTCGCCGACCTCTCTGTCGCCCGGCCCCAGGAGATTCTGTGATCAGCCGTGACTCATCGCAGAGCTTCGTGTGGCCTGACTTCCTCTGGTATGCGTCACCCGTGCACTGTGGTTACTGTTTGGTTTACAACAGGCGGGGTTAAGAAATTGCTTAAAAGGCCAAGTCTGTTTTCATTGCTGAGCCGGCAGACACCCAGAATCCCTTCATGTTACTTCCGGGCAGGCTGGACACAGAGACGCCGAGTGGCCCATCCAGACGCTCACAGCGGTCCGCATGCGTCAGGGTGCGCGTGATGACAGGCGGCGTGTGCAGAACCGCGGTGGACAGGCGCTCCCGGCCTCCCGTCTGCTGTCTTCTCTCTGCCTTCTGAGCTGAGTTTAACCCACTTAGGGTCTGCACCTTTGTGCCTCTGCCACACACGGGGCTCCCCGGGGGGCTGATCTGAAACGGCCTGTCTTGCCTTGAGGCTCATCAGCCGCTGTGACCTCAGGGGGCACCCTCCGTGGGCGCCGCTGCAGCCTGGCCGTCAAGCATGAGGCCCCCGCCGCCGCTCCGTCCCTTGAGCTGTGACCTGTTCAGGGACTCGGGGAGCCGCCAGGGCCCCCGGGGGCTGTCTGTTGCTCCCGTTTCTCTCCTCAGGGGCCAGCGCCAAGTCTCGCTCTCTCGTACAGGGCTGAGTCGGTTGGTACGAGGCTCCTCCCGGAGGAGCTTGTGTTGCAGGGGGGCGAGTCCCGTTGGAGGGTGTGCGGACTTGCTTCCTGACCTCGTTCCATGAGCAGGAATGGTGCCCCGACCTGTACGCTTAGGGCAGCACCAGGGAGCTGTATTTGAGGCGTCCAGTGATCACAGTAAAACCAGCCTGTGCCCAGGGAGGGAACCGGCCTTGAGAAACCTCCTCTGACTTGCTGCCTGCGGGCTCCCTCTGAGCTGGGGCTGCCTGTCTGGGGGGAGGGGCAGAGCCCTGAGCTGGAGCTCCCTGTCTAGGGGGTCCAGGCCCCACCCTGCCACCCAAGAATGCACCATAGTCTCCTCAGTGGCTGCAGGGTCCCGGGCGCTCAGGGCCGCCCGCGCACAGTCAGCCGCGTGTTCCTGGAAGGCTCTCCTGGGCTGCAGGGTCCCGGGCGCTCAGGGCCGCCCGCGCACAGTCAGCCGCGTGTTCCTGGAAGGCTCTCCTGGGCTGCAGGGTCCCGGGCGCTCAGGGCTGCCCGCGCACAGTCAGCTGCGTGTTCCTGGAAGGCTCTCCTGGGCTGCAGGGTCCCGCGCACAGTCAGCCGCGTGTTCCTGGAAGGCTCTCCTGGGCTGCAGGGTCGCACGCACAGTCAGCCACGTGTTCCTGGAAGGCTCTCCTGGGCTGCAGGGTCCCGCGCACAGTCAGCCGCGTGTTCCTGGAAGGCTCTCCTGGGCTGCAGGGTCCCGGGCGCTCAGGGCTGCCTGCGCACAGTCAGCTGCGTGTTCTGGAAGGCTCTCCTGGGCTGCAGGGTCCCGGGCACTCAGGGCCGCCCGCGCACAGTCAGCCGCGTGTTCCTAGAAGGCTCTCCTGGGCGGGGCTCTTCCCTGAAGATCAGGCGCGCAGCGATCGGAATAATGCAGACGTGGGTCAGAGGCGGGTCGTCTGCGTTCCAGGAAGTCTTGTTCATGCGATTGTTCGGGGGCGGAGAGACCCTCTGCTCTGAGCTCACAGTTTTACAGTCTTCTCTCCTTAGAGACCTTTCCCCAAATCCTAGGACCACTCACTGTCTTTTCTGTTTGGAAGCCTTAGGGCTTTGCTGTCACTTTTTGTTTTTAAATGGACCCGCCGTGTCATTTCCACTGAGCTTTGCAGGCCCTCTCAGCTCCCAGTGGGGGTGCAGGTGGCACTTCCCTGAAGAGCTGGGGGTCGGGGGGGAAGCACAGGCACCTGAAGGGGCCCAGGGGGATGGGTGGGGAGTGGGGTGGAGGTAGGGAGTGGGGATCAACCTTGCAAGGGGGTCCAGCCCTCCCCGGCCCCCACACAGACCAGCATCAAAGCCAACCACGGGAAGACCTTGCCCCCCGGGCCCCGCCCACACTGACAGCTCTGTTTCCCGCCCGCAGTGTGCCGGGGAGGAGGACTGGGTGGACAGCCGGACGGTCTATGTGGGCCACCGGGAACCCCCGCCAGGCGCCGAGGCCTACATCCCGCAGAGGTACCCGGACAACAGGATCGTCTCCTCCAAGGTGAGCACCTGCCTGGGCCTCCCCCACGTGGCTCCTCGGACACTCAGAACTCCCTGAAGCTGGGACCACCCGCCCCTGAGTACCAGGCTGCATGCTCATCACCCCCGCCCCCGGTTACCCCCCAGAACACTGTTAAGACGAGGTGTCCCAGCACTTCCTCCTCACTTCCCTGCTAACTGCGTCGTGTTTAAGTGTCAGATTTCAAGTCTAGGGTCAGATCCTCCTGGCGCCACTTACCACCTGCCCGGCACACGCCAGGCTAGAGCACCCTCCCCTGCAGAACAGACGGCACTTGTGACCCCAGGTGCTGGCTGGACTTGGTCCAGAGGAGGCCCCGGGATGGGGACCTGGGGCCTGAGTCAGCAGCGGTGGATGTCTGTGGATTCAGACCGGGTGATGCTGAAGGCGAGACACACGATTGTTTTCATTTAAAAACAGCTCAGAATGCGGAAAACACAGCTCCAGTTCAGTTCAGTTCAGTTCAGATCAGTCGTGTCTGACTCTGCAACCCCATGAATCGCTTAGATTGTAAGAAATAAATTTGCAAAGAGATTTGGAGACTATGTTGGTGTATCTATGTTTTCTTGGAAAGAAAATGTTCATTTCTACCTTAAAAGACTGTCAACAATGATTCCTTAAGTGAACAAATGCCTATGCTCTCTAAGTTAAATTTCCAGCCTGATCTGTTATTGGTGATCAGTGTTTGATCCACGTTCTGTTCCCTTTTGAGCAGAACATGGTAGAAGAAGGAAAAATAAGAAATGACCCTAAATGTGTGATCCCTTCCCTTTGATTCTGACCTCACACTGAGCCTCCCAGCCAGGGCGTTCTCAAACCTCAGCCGCCCACCCCCTGCTGCAGACTCAGGACGATGGGACGTCACCAGTTCACAACATGTGCTTTGGGCACACAGTGCGTGTGGCTCCCGGCTCTGCCCTCAGTTGCCACAGAAGTAAATATCCAGCTCAGGCTGTGCGGTCTCCTCTCCGTACAGAAACTGAGCTCTGAGACCGCCGGGCTTGCCTTCTCGAGAGAGCGTGGGTTTTTAGGGCACCCGAGTGCACCTGTGCCGGGGCCCTGCAAGGTACCAATGGCCACAGCCTTGCCGGTTTCCGGACGCTCTGGGTTTCCTCTCCGCGGCCAGTGAAGCAGAGTGGCTCCAGGCCGTCCCTGTCTCCCTGGGGCCACGTGAGGAGGGGGCAGCCAGGCGGGGCTGCTTCTCTGTGCCTGGGCCCCCTCCAGCCCACGGTGAGGACAGAACCCAGGGGGCAGGGAGCCCACAGTGAGGACAGAACCCGGGGGGGAGCCCACAGTGAGGACAGAACCCACAGTGAGGACAGAACCTGGGGGGCAGGGAGCCCACAGTGAGGACAGAACCCACAGTGAGGACAGAACCCGGGCGGGGGGGGAGCCCACAATGAGGACAGAACCCACAGTGAGGACAGAACCGGGGGGGGGGGGAGCCCACAGTGAGGACAGAACCCGGGGGGCAGGGAGCCCACAGTGAGGACAGAACCCGGGGGGGAGCCCACAGTGAGGACAGAACCCACGGTGAGGACAGAACCCGGGGGGGAGGGGAGCCCACGGTGAGGACAGAACCCGGGGGGCAGGGAGCCCACGGTGAGGACAGAACCCACGGTGAGGAGAGAACCCAGGGGGGAGCCCACAGTGAGGACAGAGCCCACGGTGAGGACAGAACCCGGGGGGCCGGGACCAGCTCGGGGCTGACGACACAGGCCTGGCGCAGACGCACGCCCGGGCTGGGGTGTGAGTGGGACCTGAGGCGGGGGTTGTGCTCTGCACTCCGCACTCCCCGAGTTGTCTGACGGGAGAGCGAAGCTCCACCCGCCTCTGACGTCTCAGCTCCAGCGCAGCAGGAAAGTACCGGCTTTGTTCCGTGCTGTCCTGCTCTGGGGTTCAGTACGGAGGGCTCCGGTGCTGGGTTCTGTCCTACTGATGGTATCAGCGGAAGGCAGGACCCAACAGACGGATGTAGGTCAGAGCGCTACACTGTACCTGTTATACAAAGTATTACCTTGTATTGTGGCCCAAGTGTCTGAGCGAGTATTAGATCATTACAGCTTAGCAGGCATCAGAAATGTACGGTTGGCCCACTGTTATCTATTTGCCAGCTCTCATATGTGCAGTAAAGAGCTCGTTTCACTTTATCCATGCAGTACTGATAATTAGTGCAGTCCTGACTGTTTAAACTATCTCACTGGGTTTTCAGTTTTCATGCTGTACATTGTCAGAGATTAGCAACCCTCTTCCCACCATATTACTGATAATCAGCAGTAATAACTTATGATGGTCATTTATTCCTTAAAATATGTGGATCATACAACATAACGCCTAAGCTGCAGCGCAGGCCTCCTCCACCCGGTAGGAATAAAGTAATCATTCAGGTGGTTTTAAATTCCATATCTGTACGGTTCCCTGGTAGACTAGGACTTAGAAAACGGAAAGGGCGTCCTGAAATAGTAGCATTAAAATAGATCAAGACTGATCTGCACGTTTGGAAGGATGGTAGAAGATGGCCTTCTGTAATAAATGCGTGGTGCTTTATAAGGTGGAAACTTGCAAACACACAGGAGAAGAGGGGGAGGAGGGCAGCAGACGTCTGCGCGCGGCCACCTGCTGTCTGCACATATCAGCAGGTGGCCCCGTGTGCGTCTGTGCGTCTCTTTTCTACCTTGAGACCATTTTGAAGCAAATCCTAAACAATGTACATCTTCCATCTATAAACATTTCAGCAGATAAAAGATGGGGATTTGCACTGAGTGGTTTGTTAGAGGTGGGGACGTGTTCTGACTTCTGGGTGGTGAGTATGCTGATCTGGGTCCTGGAGGACAGGGTGGGCTTCACTGGTTGGGGCCTTGAGGACAATCCACTTTGGCTTCAGGATCTCTTGGAAGGGAGCATATAAAGACTGAAAGATCATTCTAGGTTAGTCACAGAATCACAAACATGAGACACAAATGCTGTGGTGTGGTATATCTTATATTTCTTTTAATAACTCCTTTTTAAAGTTAGTGAAAAGTAATTTCCTTATGCCTAAGAATACTGGAGTGGGTAGCCTATCTCTTCTCCAGGGGATCTTGCTGACCCAGGAATCAAACCAGGGTCTCCTCCATTGCAGGCATATTCTTTACCAACTGAGCTACCAGGGAACCCCTCCTTCTGGCCCACTTAAGACGAAAATACGTCTCTCTCAAGCACTTACAAAGATTGATTTGTTTGTGCATTTTCTCAAGTTATAGAATCTCAACGTCCCTGTCTTTTCTGAGACCAGTTTAAGCCAGAACTTCAGTCCTCATCACATTCCTCTAAGGCACATGCTATTCTTTTATTTTTTCTTTTGGTCTTGCTTTGTGGCATGTGGGATCTTTGATCTCTGGCCAGGGACTGAACCCACGCTCCCTGCAGTGAAAGCTCCAAGTCCTAACCGCTGGACCATCAGAGACATCCTTGGTACATGCTGCTCTTTTAATCACTTTATAGACAGAAAGGGTAGAACCCAGACATTCTGGCAGTGAAACTCTTCCTAAGCTCCCTTGCATCACCTTGAATTATCTGGGACTGGGTGATTCAAATACGCTGCTTTGGAGTCCGTGTTCTGTGGTAGCAGTCTCTTTGTACGGTCAACAAGTTGATAAAATGTCTACAAACACTCTCAGCTTTGTTTTGTATCAAAACCCAGTCATTTTTTACTTTGAAATGCAGACCTGCCTGTCACGTGGCAGAATAACGCGACCCGCTGTAGAGTGTGATCCAAATGACATCGCTGTGTTTCTCTCTTCTGCAGTACACATTTTGGAACTTCATACCCAAGAACTTATTTGAACAATTCAGAAGAATAGCCAACTTTTATTTTCTTATCATATTTCTGGTCCAGGTAAGGCTGGTCCCCTCTTCCTGTTGCCCCAAATGTAAATATAAATAAGTGACATTTACTCTTGGATGATTGGCTGGTTCGCTGATAAAGAGGAGCACAGACTTGGTGCCCTTTATCTGCAGACCCGTCCCCTGCTTTCTTCAAGGACAGGCGTGTTGGTTCAGAGACCTGTTCACTAGAACACAGGTGTGAGCACCGTGCGTGTGAGCCGGTCCGGCTGCCTTCTGCCCTCATCCTCCAGTCCTGACGGGAGGCCAGGAGCTCCCTAACCTTTAGGGGGACTTACTAAGCTCCACGTCATCCCACTTATCCCCAAATCATGATGTTATCGTTGTTCAGTCACTCGGTTGTGTCCGACTCTGCGACCCCATGAACTGCAGCACGCGAGGCTTCCCTGTCCTTCACTATCTCCCTAAATCATGTGGATGCTTCTTAAAAAAAACATTAAAAGGAAGAGAGTTAAAAAAAAGAAAGCAGAAACCACCGTGAGGTGTGGATCAGGAAGCAGGTCAGATGTGCTTTCAGATCGGCAGCCTAACTTGTCTCAGTCAGACAAAATACAGTGGAAGGACTTTAAAACATTTCCCCCACAGTAATTTATTTAAATAATGTAGTCCAAGTGTGGCGCCAGAAGCAGAGGGTGAACTGAAACAACGCCCGCACTGGAATCAGCCCGTGTCGTGCTGCCGCTGACACAGCCCGTGATAAGGAGAAGTGCCCTCAGTTTTGTGGTAAACTGGGATGGTTTACCTCACATCATGTATCTCCGGTGGCGGGACAGGGTGGGGTAACAGCCAAGTGAGCTGCCATGAGTCAGAGTGGACGCAGGAGGTGTCCAGGGCCAACCAGTCCGTCTAGAGCCCTCAGAAGCGTTTCTGAAGGTGACTCCACCACCCTCTCTTCTTTGCAGCTGATTATCGATACGCCCACGAGTCCGGTGACGAGCGGTCTCCCGCTGTTCTTCGTCATCACGGTCACAGCCATCAAGCAGGTGAGCTTTGGAGATGCAAGCGGAGAGGAGGAGGGTCCCACAGAGTGTCTGCTATGGGGGGTCACCTGTCAGCCAAAGGAGAGCCTCCTGGCTTGTTTTAGCCAGTTCATGGGACGTTCCACTCACCTCTGAAAGTTCACGTTTGTAACTGGTTTAGGTGGATTCTTGAGTTGAAACAAGGGAGGTTGTATGATGTAGTGCTCATTTGCTGCTCTGAGGGTTTGAGGAAGAATCTGTTCTCACGTTGAGCCACATGGAGCTGGCCTGAGGTGCTTGCCCGCTGCGCCCCCGCTGCCCGGACCCCGAGGACTCGCTCCTGCAGAGGGTCTGAGCGTGGCCCGCACATAGCACGGCCCCGTGACTCCTGACTCAGTGTGGGTCCTGCCATCCTCTGCAGCCCTGACTGATGAGCCAGTGACTGACGGGAGAGCAGTTCGCCTGCTGTTCCCACGATCTGTTCCCGGTGGCTGGTTAGTGCTTCACCATCAGCTCTGCTCAGCTCCCACGGTCTTGGAAGAAAGCCGAGAGCCTCACTGTCCACCCCCCTCCTCCGGCCCCAGCTCCTGGCAAACGCCAGTCCACTTTCAGCCTACCCTGGGCGTTTTGTATTAACAGAATCTTACCTTGGTGACCTTTTGTGTCTGGCTTATTTCACTCAGCATGTTTTCAAGGTTTACCACTCGTAGCGTGTGTCAGTGATTGGCTCATAGATGGCTAATACTCCATCATGCAGACAGACCACATTTTATTTACCCAGCATCCACTGATGGACATCTGGGTGCTTCTGCTGCTCTGGCTCTTCCGGGAAACACTGTTATGAACCGTCACGTGGAAGCTTCATGTGGACATAGCTTTTCAGTTCCCCTGCACACATACAGAGGAATAGTCGCTCTAGTGTTGAAAGTATTTTCCAAGGTGACCACAGCGTTTGACCTTCCCACCAGCCGTGCGTGAGTTTCCAGTTTCTCCACGTTCCTGCTGAGGCTTGCTGTCCATCTTCCTTGTTGCACTCACCCTAGTGGATGTGAAGTGGTGCCCACCGTGGTTTTGCATTTCCTTCGTAAATAACGGTGCTGGGCATCTTGTCATGAGCTTCTTGGCCTTTTGTAAATTTTCTTTCGAGAAATACCTTCAAGTCATTGGCCCGTTTTTAAATTGGATTGTGTCTTATCCTTGAGACAATTTGTATGTTCCAGATGCAGGTCCCTCATCTCCTGCAAACTTTTGAACACAATGGTATTTGCATTGAAATAATTCCTGAAAGGCAGCGTCTAAATTCTTGGTGGTCACATTGTTGCTGACAAAGCCATGCTTTCTGTTAGTCTCTAAATAAAAAATAAAAACTCTGAAGACATGTCACAGGAGACGTGGTGTACGGGCTGCCCCCGAGTGACGGGAATGCACGGCAGAGCGACTCCTCCCGACCGAGAGAATGTGAAAAACCGAGTCTCCGGGCGACCTTCGTGAGTGTGAGGCCAGTGCCTCTGCCGGTCTCCAGGGTGAGAGCATCTGGACTGCTCAGTGATTGATCCAGAACTGGAGCGGCATCGAAGGCTCCCTTTGTGACCGTCCGGGTTTTGTCTCCCACTCACCGGAGATCTGCATGTGGAGAACTGAACGGCGATGCGATTTGACCTGTTGCCCATGAAGTTGGCTTTGACTGTAGACGTCTGGAGAGCAGGTGGAATGAGACCGTGGCCCTGCAGGGACCCACACACACTGAGGGGCGCGTCGGGCCGCCTTGGGGACGTGTGGGGTGTCTGCATGCAGGGGCCGTGTCACAGGTGGAGCCTGGTCCGTGCACCTGATGCATCCCGTGTGAGCCCCTGAGGGACAGGCCGGGGGCTGGAGACCTGAGTCCTGACCTGAGCGGGCTCTGCCTCGAGGCCGTGGTGCCGTCAGAGCCGAAAGAGCACGGAGCCCTGCCGAGAGCACCCTGGCCACGGCGCGGGGCCCCTGGACACTGCACGGGGGCGTCCCCTTCCCTAAGGGGGTGCCCTGGAGCGTCCTGCCCTGCGGCCGTGGCTCCTGCGGGTGGGGGGTGTGCAGGTACCCAGAGGGAGGTGGCAGCGGCTCCCGGGGGTGAGGCCTGCGCACCACCTCGGCCAGGACACGGTGCCAGGCGGGTGGGGGCGCTGCTCTCCGCAGCCCGGGTCTGCCCTGGCTGCACCCGGGGCCACGGCCCAGCAGCCCCAAAGGACTTGAGGAGGTGGCGGATTCGGGGCTGTGCCCTTCCTGACCACCTGGCCCTCAGCTGCCCTGCGGCCCTGCCAGCCCCCCGCCTGCATGTTGCTCTGCGGTGCTCCGGGGCCGCCCGCTCTCCCGTGTCCCCCTCTGCCCTGCTGGGCGTCCTATCCCCGCTCCGTGTGGAGAGCCCCTTCCCCGGGGACTGCCACCCGGCCTCCCTGGGCGTGGAGCAGCCCTTGAGCGTGGCTGCCCGGCCGGGGCAGGCCAGGGGCTCACGGGCGTCTCTCTGGGTCCTGGCAGGGCTACGAGGACTGGCTGCGCCACAAGGCGGACAACGCCATGAACCAGTGCCCCGTGCACTTCGTGCAGCACGGCCGGCTGGTGCGGAAGCAGAGCCGGAAGCTCCGGGTGAGTGCCCGCCGCCCGTGGCCGTCCTTCCTTTGGCAAAACTTCTGTCTGAGGTTGCTTCAGTTGCTGGGTGCAGACCACTCTGTTCCCCAAGTACTGTTCCCTTCAGGCAAGCTACCTCTGTTTTAAATCTCTTTCTTCTGTGGGTCAATTTTTAAAGCTGGGATCGACTGTAGAGCAGGTTTACGGTCTCAGGGAACTGGGCGGTAGGTGGGTCCACCTCCAGGACGTGTCTTTATGTAGATGGAGTCACACAGCCTGTACCTGCCGGCTGGGTTTCCTCTCACAGTCGAAGCCCCTCGGGGCTCGCCCAGGTTGGGCATCTGCACACCTTTCTTTCCTTGCAGAGTCCGTGGGGGGGGACCAGGTGGGGGCTGTTTCTCCAGGTCGGGGCCATGACGAATAAAGCTGCTGTGAGCGTCTGTGTAGAGGTTTTGGATGTGAATATAGCTTCCATTCTCTGGTATAAGAGTCAGGATCTCAGCTGCTGGGCCGTCGTGGACAGTCCCTTCCTGGCTGAGAAGGAGCAGCCCAGCCGCTTCCCGGAGCCTGCCCTGCTGTGTCCCCACCAGCTCTGCGTCTCAGCGTCCCCAGCAGTGTTCGGTGTGGCCTCTGCCTCTCGCCTCCGTGGTCCTGATTCTCCGTGTGGTCTATGCGCACGCCTCCCTGCTGGCTGCAAGCGCCTCACGGCTGCTTGCTTGCCTCAGGGCATCTCCTTCGTGAGACATCTGCTCGTGGCTGTTGTTTCTGTTCGGTCCCTAACTCACGTCCAGCTCTTCGTGATCCCACGGGCTGCAGCACACCAGGCTCCCCGTGCTTCCCTCTCTCAGCAGGTGTTCCCTCTGCCCAGAACACTGCTTTTTCTCTGGTGTGTCATTCAGTCCAGTTCAGTCACTCAGTCGTGTCTGACCCTTTGCGACCCCATGAATCGCAGCATGCCAGGCCCCCCTGTCCATCACCAACTCCTGGAGTCCACCCAAACCCATGTCCATTGAGTCGGTGATGCCATCCGACCATCTCATCCTCTGTCCTCCCCTCTCCTCCCACCTTCAATCTTTCCCAGCATCAGGGTCTTTTCCAGTGAGTCAGCTCTTCACATCAGGTGGCCAAAGTATTGGAGCTTCAGCTTCAGCATCAGTCCTTCCAATATTTAGGGTTGATTTCCTTTAGGAGTGACTGGTTTAGGATTTGTGGCCCTTGCCCGCTTCCTGCTTGGTTCATTGAGGGTTTTTACTGTGGAATGTTGAGAGTTCCCATATTCTAGGTGCTAGTCCTCTGCCAGAAATACCTTAATGGGGTTTTTCACTAAGCAGAAGCTCTTCATTCTGATGAAGCCCAGTTCACTGACTTTTCCTTGTATGGATGGTGCTTTTAGTGTCAAGTTAAGAACTCTTTGCCAAGGCCTGGTGGCCAAAGACTTTCTCCTGGGTTTTTTTTTTTTTTCCTTTAAAGTTTTTATAGTTCTAGATTAAGTTCCTTGTTGATTTTGTGTTACTTTTTATGCGAAGGTCCTTTTTGCCCAGGACTGCCCGCGTGCTCCAGCCTTGTCTGTTGGGAAGGCTGTCCCTCCTCCACTGAGTGGCTCTTGTACTTTGTTCAAAGCTGGTTAAGCCCAGTCTGTCCGATGGTCTGTGCGGATCCTCTGCTGGAACCACACAGGCCTCTTTACTGCGGCCACGTCCCAGGCTTCACACCCACGGGATGACTGCTCACCTCATCCTCCTGGATGGAGTTCAGATATTGCACATTACTTCTATCATTGCAAGATAGAATACTGCAGAATATTCTGTCATCATGCCCTGTGGAGCGTCCAGGTCTAAGCGTCCAGTGGTGCGTTGACCTTCCTGGTCTCTCCTGGGTTTGGGCCAATTGCCCCAGAAGCGACCCTTCTCAGCCGCGTTAACATCCACACACTTTCCTGCCAGTGACGCTGTGATGGCGTCCGTGGGAGCCGCCGCCAGAGGCCGGTTTCGGCTCACAGCGCTGTCTGTCGTCTGTCCTGCAGGTCGGGGACATCGTCATGGTCAAGGAGGACGAGACCTTCCCCTGTGACCTGATCTTCCTGTCCAGCAGCCGTGCGGATGGGACCTGCCACGTGACCACCGCCAGCCTGGATGGGGAGTCCAGCCACAAAGTAACGTGCCTGTTCTCTGCCCATGGGACCCGCTCCTTCCCCTGAGCTGTGCCCCTGTGGCCGGAAGATACCCGGGCAGGGAGGCTCTGCGTTCAGGGAGACCAGGGGCTGTTTGCTCTCGTTTGCGTCTCCTCGATCCCCACTTTCTTCTTCCCACCCCAGCACCGTAACCCTCAGCCTCTCCAGGTAACAGAAGCAAGTCCGTGTTCCTTTTTAGCTGCTGCTTAGCGAGGGCACCCAGTTAAGGATGTAAGGAAGAGATAGTTAGAGTTAGGAGGTTTTCATTTTGCTGTCAAAATCAGTGACTTCACCAGACTGGAACTGTGTGAAAAGTAAGTCTAGATTTTGCCCGACTGTTACTTCAATGAGTGTCTTTTTGTTAAAATATCTTAGTAAGGATTTTCAGAAATTATGATTCATTTCTTACACTCAGTGTGGAGTTCTATACTGGCAGCTGGTACTAAAAAATTTTAATTAATGATCACAAACAAAAGGCACATCACTATTAATTTTAAGGATTTCACTGTTTTGAAAACACGGACGATTGCAGGGAGTTTATGAAAGTGAGCCTGGCCCGTGGGTCCAGCATTTCTGAGGCTCTGGCTCCCATGGACACAGGAGCTTCCCCGAGGGGCAAGCCCTGAAGGGCACCCTGCTCCTCCCCGTGGATGACCACGGCCTCATCACGTAAAGCCCGTGGGGTTTCCACACTCACTGTCCCGTTTTCTACGTCCCGAATCCCAGGGGAGGGAGCCTTGCGACACCGTCGTCTGTAGAGAGTGGTTTTGGGTGGAGAGTGCTCAGTGTTCAGTGGCTGTCGGAGCTTGCGGGGTCGTGTCCACTCCTCCCCAGCCCGGCCAAGCCGTGCCACCTGACCGCGGGCAGTGGGCTGCCGTCTGCACCCCCACCCACAGGGGGACGTCCCTGCTCAGACGCGGCCACCCTTCCCGGGAGCGGATGCCGTGAGCGTCCGTGCATCACTGCGGTCGGGGCGAAGCCACACCCGTCCACACGTGGCCCGCGGCACATGCCTGTGTGTCTGTGCTCCTGGGCTGGAATTGTGACCCCGTCATTCTGAATCCTCACACGCTTGCCTGAGCTTACTCGTCAGGGATGCAGAGGAGATGGCGTCCTCCCAAGGCTGGCCTACTTGTCCACCATTCCTGGTGCCCTCAGGGCCCATCTTTGCAAAATGGGGCCCCAGGCCAGCAGCACCAGCAGCCCTGGGATCTGCTTAGAAATGTGGTTCTCGGGCACCACCCAGACCGTCGGCCTCGGAAACTCTGGGGCAGGGCTGGGGTTGTGGCCACTAGGCTGGACAGATGAACCCAAATGTCTGCTTTTGGAGGAGAATTGGGTTAGTTGAGGACACTGGCTAAGGATGGAAGACTTTGCTGGCACCTCTTAGATGCAGGAATCACGCACGGTGGTACCTATAGTCTTGTAACCGTTTTACTTCTGCAGACTCTGTCCCATATGGTAACCAGGCTTTGTACTCAGGCTTATTTATGTGCATAAACACTTAAACACCGGGGCTGCCCCAGGACAGGGTCTCCCCTTGCGGGGAGATTGTGTTGCTCGTTTGGGCTGTGACTCCCCATGTCCTTCCGTCTGCAGACTCATTATGCGGTTCAGGACACAAAGGGGTTCCATTCGGAGGAAGACATCGACAGTCTCCACGCAACCATCGAGTGTGAGCAGCCCCAGCCCGACCTCTACAAGTAAGCCGGCCTCCCCCCAGGGTCCCCGCCCACCCGGCCCCCAGGGCCCGGCTCTTGGCTGGTCGGGGTGGGTTGGGGTGGGTGTGTGTCACCGCGGAAGTCCAGCCCTCTTCCAATCATCTGTAGCTCTCTATGCAGATATTTGAAAAGGCTTCATGGAACTAAATGTGTTGAAGAAAAATGAATTTTCTGTGCTTTGAGGAAGTGATTTTAAGGAATGTCATTTAAGTCATGGGCTAATTAGAACAAGTAAAAGCGGGGGCGGGGAGGAAGTGTGGTTGAGCCCCCACCCCTGTGTTCCCGGGAGGACCTCAGCCCTTCTTAGAGACAGGGGTTGAGGGGGTCCAGGAGCCAGGGTCTCAGGTCCTGTTCCCCCCACCCCCGCCCCACTATCGCCACGGCAGTGACCTGACCCTCCCGCCCCCAGGTTCGTCGGCCGCATAAATGTTTACAACGATCAGAATGACCCCTTGGTGAGGTGAGTTCTCAGCTTCTTCTGAAGGCTGGGAAGTTTTATCTCTATTGTTCAATTAAACATGGTTCTTTCCCTGATGAGAGCTGTTCATCGTCACTGTCCAGTGGGTTTGAGGGGTGATCCTGCCTGACCAGAGTCTGGGCTCTTGTCTTGGCTGGTTTCTCTAGTGCATATGTCTGGACGTGTTAACAGACTAATGACCCCATGGAGAATGTTCTCCCGAGAGTCTGCTGAGGGCCTCATCACAGCCGGGCAGGGCAGGAGCCCCCCTCCCCGAGCAGGTGATGGGGAGGGTGCAGTTCCCCATTAAAAACACCTTCCGTAGCTGAACAGACTATGAGGCCGAATGGCTTCTGACTTGGAGGCCGTCAGAACGGCTGCGTGAATCTGCTCGTGGTCATCACCGGGCACCTTCTTGCCCTGGACGTCGGGGATGTGCTTCCTGAGGGCTGGTTCCCGGTTCACGCCCACCAGGGACGGGGAACCTGCTGCAGGGGATGGGCAGTGACCGGCACAGGTCCCAGGTGGGCGTCCACACCCAGACCACTGGCGGCTGGGAGCTGACTCAGCCCCGAGGCCTCGGACCCCTCTCAGCCCGGGCGTGGGCTCTGCCGCCTCCACTTCCCAGGCCTGGGAACGTTTTACTCGCGCGAGGTCCACACTGAGGGGACTGCCTTCGAAGTCGCTCCTTTTCCACAAGCCCTGCTGGTCAGAGATTATTTTTCTTCCAATTCAAACATTTCCAGATTGCCAGTGTCCTGGTATTACCATGAGTATTAAAGAAAGCACTGGCCCGGAAGTAGAAAAGAAAATGGAAATTAATGTCAAATAAGTAGTTGTGGGGTTTCTCTCCTTGAGAGGCTCCAGGAATTACTTGTTTTAAGGAGGCAGTTGGCACCCTCTTAGCATATTTTTATCACCATTCTTCATCAGCAGGTTAGCAAGTGCTTTTCAGAACCTATGGAGGCCTTGCCTTGGTCTTTCTTACATACATATTGTTCTAAAGGTAAATGCCTGGTTAGTGAGGAGAAACAACCTGGATTCCTGTGCCTCATGAGGACTAATTTGTGTTTGAAGGTGGGTGGATAGATTTAGCTGGCTCCATGGCACCAGTGGGTGACCCTGGAGAAGTCAGCACTGCAGGTTTTCCTTATTTGATATTTGTACAAAGTTGATGGCTGAGTCCCTTGAGAGATAATTACTAATATAGTTTGTATTTTGGTACTTATTCTAGTTTAGCTTTTTTTAGTATTTATACTAAAGTCAACAGACTGTTAATATTTGGATGTTTAAAGATGTTTATAAAGTTGTGGTGTGGACAGATATGAATTGTATATCCAAGTTCTGGCTCCTTTCTGAGTGATGTTTCTTCATCCTCCTGTCCAAACCAGGAGCAAAGTACTTTTTAAAGTAAGTTATTTTTAGACTCCGCAGAGACACTGTCTAAAGGGCCATTTGTTTCCATAAACGCCTTGGACGTGAGCTGTCGTGTTTGCTGACAGAGGCTGACAGCGCTTGTAACAGAAATGGACAGCATGTGTGCACCTGGGCGCCCCGTCCCACGTGGCTGTCGGCTGGGGGCCACGCCCTGAGACCACGGACTGCCCTGGGCAGACCCCTCGGGTCAGGGTGTCCCAGCCAGCACACCCCGCTGGGCAGTCCCCCTTTCTCGTCTTCACCCTGATGTGGTCCTGGGCCGGGTCGGCTGAGTACACTGGACGGATTTAAGTTTATAACGTTCAGTAGGTCCTCGCCTCCTTTGGTAAAAGGAAATCAAATGCTGATTAAGTGAAAAGCAAACTTTAGCAAATGTTTCCCTTTACCCCAAACCCCTTTACTCTCCAAAGAAAACCAGGAGAATATTGTAAATGGCAAATTTAGTGAATCTGAATCTGCTTCTTATTCCCTCTCTACTCTTGGGAAATGAGAAGAAATGATTACTCGGTCAACAGAGGGGACCACTGGCCCCCGAACCCCTAAAGGCAGAGAGTTTGTCTGTTGGTCACTGTTGAGTCCCGAGTGCTTGTTTGCACACGAATGGTTTTTAACTTCCTCTCTCGCTGTCTGCCCCGGCAGAGCAGTGCGCGGGTCACTGCAGACTCACAGGCCGGCTGCGTCCAGGGCCTGGGGCTTGGCTGCGTGCTTGTGGGTGCCTCCCTGGGCCCCCAGCGCCTCTCTGAAAGCCAGACTGTGTTAATGTATGTGTAAGTCCCCCGGGATGTGCTAGAAACAGCTCAGTGAGTTGCGGGCACCACTTGGCGTCCCCAGCGCAGCTGCCTTGGACGTGAGCTTGTTGGGGCGGGTTTCCAGGCTGGTCTGTGGGGTGGCACTTCTGGGAGGGGCCCTGGTGCTGCTGATGGTGAGGCCCGCTGTCTCTGGTGGAGTGGGGTCAAAGCCTTGGGGGCTGCCCAGTGGGGCTGGGCCCTGATGGAGCTGACTCTGTGGGAATCTCCCAGCAGACGGTTCTACTGTCCCCAGGGAAACAGCGCCTGCCTTTCCTGGGCCTCGGCTAGAGTTCATGGTCCTGACACAAGCAGATCTACACTGAGATGGTTTCCTCATGAAATGCAGTTGAGCCAGTGAGCTGCTTCTCCATTGTCCTGTTTCTGGTCGTCCTTCTCTTTGCAGGCCATTAGGATCGGAAAACCTGCTTCTTAGAGGAGCCACGCTAAAGAACACTGAGAAAATCTTCGGTAAACATTTTAGTTAGTGAATTATTAATAATAGCTTCTAAAACTAAGGGCCCCGTAAGCAGTTAAAATCCATGGAGGTACCCTGAAAGTGTCTCTTTGTGCTTTGAGGTGCTGTGGATTTATGGTGGCGAAAATTGTCCTCACTAAGAAAACCGGTCTCCACGCAGGACCACAGTCCACAACAGGGACATGCCAGTTTGTGACTCAAACATGAAGTCATGTCCATGAAAGAGTTCACACACTACGGTTCTGCAGGAAATGCTTTTAATGGCTGTGTTCCTTTGTTAGTAGCTTCCATTCCCCGTGGGTTAATTTTAATGTTTCAAGTGAAACAACTAATACACAAGTGTGTCTTATTGTTGGGAAGCCCAAATTACTAAAATCTGAACTTTTTTTAAAAAAAAGTACAGATTGCTCTCTATGTATGCAGGAAAAAAAAAAAAGTCTTTGGTCTAAAGAATCTTCTTGTATGACTTTTTATGAAGAGCTAGCTGGCCTAGAAAAATGTAAAGTGCGATCTGTTTTGTCCAGAACTCCACTTGCACCTCTCTGCACGTGCCTCGCTGTGCAGAGGACGACAGACACGGCTGTGCGGTTGCCCCTCATCTACCCTCTGCTTTGCAGGTGTCGCTATTTACACGGGCATGGAGACCAAGATGGCGCTGAACTACCAATCAAAGTCCCAGAAGCGCTCTGCTGTTGAGAAGTAAGCTCGTGTATCCCACGGACTGAATCACGTAAAACGTCTACAGCCGTCCCAACCTAATGCGCCCAGTCTCATCCGAATCATGTAAAAAACCCGTGACTTCCACTGTCACAGACCCTGGCAGCTGTGAAATCGTTCTCCTGTTGGCCTGACCAGCAACTCCTTCGTGAGGTCTGACAGACGGTTGGGGTGATGATTTAGATCTTAGATCGACTATCTTATTTCGTGGGGCTGTAGGTGCCTTTCACCCCAGCCACATCCGTAGACTCCCACCTGAGTGCGGACACCTGGGTCAAGGTCAGCTGTGGATGCCCATCAGGTCCTCCCGTGAAAAAGTTGAAATTAGGTAGCTTTTCTGATGTGGTTTCACTGAGGAAAAGTGTGAGCAGAGCCAACAATCTTCATTAAACAGTAAAATCCTTTTGATAATAAGTCATGACAGAGTTGAGTTTGTGAGAAAATGTGACCCAGGTGGCATCTTCTTTGCCTCACAAAATACAGAGCGTCCCTAACCTGGGATGGACGGCTGAGTGACCACACGTTGTGAAATAGAGAGATACCGGCTCCTTAGTAACTTGGGGGTGACTGGGGGTGACTGTCGGGGCACCGTTGTTTGCTGTTGGCAAGTCAGCCTCCAAGTGGGACCCTGGGTCTGCCCACCCGTGGCTGCATCAGCGTGGCTGCCTCAGCGTGGAGTTGGGCCGTCGGTTCTTATTAAGGAAGGGTGCTTAGTTTCCAGATGTCCGCATGGACAAATCGGTCTCAGAAACAGATACTGGAAAATCAAACTTCCTTCATAGGCTCCTAAGACACTGGCTAAGGACTCAGCGCTTTTCCCACACAAGGCATTTGCTCCCTCCTTCCGGCCTTCCTCCAGGCTGGAATGCACTGGCTGATGCTTCGTGATAGAAGACGTTGATTTCTGGGTGTTCTGTGAATTAAGAGCCCTAGACCATGCAGACGCCCTCGAGCAGGGCGGGCGTGCGCTGTGCTCCTGTCCTCCAGAGTCCCCTGTCCCCAGTTCTGTCCCTGTGGCCCCAATCACAGGCCAGCGCCCAGAGTGGACTCAGATGTAGACGAGCTTGCCTTTTCCACTTTGGCAGTTGGTCGGGGGCCCCTCTAAAACCTTTGCTGTGTTGTTCCCGTCTGCTCGCCACGTGCTCATTCCGAGAAAGCTGACACCCAGCTCGGGGCTCCTGGGGAACAGGCGCTCCGTCTCCATGACCGTCTTGTGTTTCAGATCGATGAACATGTTCCTCGTCGTGTACCTGTGCATCCTCATCAGCAAGGCGCTCATCAACACCGTCCTCAAGTACGTGTGGCAGAGTGAGCCTTTCCGGGACGAGCCGTGGTACAACCAGAAGACGGAGGCCGAGAGACAGAGGAACCTGGTAGGCGGAGGCGCCTGGGGGCACGGGATGATGGGATGCTGGTGGTAGACACACTGCTGACAGTGAGAGTCAGCTGCGTCCGCCCCCTGCGTAGGCACTGGCTGCTCCACCTTCTTTGGGTATCGGCTTCCATCCTAAATTCATAAGGACGAACCTTAAACATTGGGAGCACGGAGTCTAAACCGCTGGGCCACCAGGCAAGTCCCAATATGTTTATTTGATTAAATCTCCTCTACTTAGGGGCTTCCCTGGTGGCTCAGATGGTTAAGCGTCTGCCTGCAATGCAGGAGCGGAGAAGGCAATGGCACCCCACTCCAGTTCTCTGGCCTGGAAAATCCCATGGACGGAGGAGCCTGGTAGGCTGCAGTCCATGAGGTCACTAAGAGTCGGACACGACTGAGCAACTTCACCTTCACTTTCATGCGCTGGAGAAGGAAACGGCAACCCACTCCAGTGTTCTTGCCTGGAGAATCCCAGGGATGGGGGAGCCTGGTGGGCTGCCATCTGTGGGGTCGCACAGAGTCGGACACGACTGAAGCGACTTAGCAGCAGCAGCAATGCAGGAGACCTGGGTTTGATCCCTGGGTCGGGAAGATCCCCTGGAGGAGGAAATGGCCACCCACTCCAGCATCCTTGCCTGGAAAATCCCATGGTCAGAGGAGCATGATAGGTTACAGTCCATGGGGTCGCAAAGAGTCAGACACGACTAAGCGACTTGACTTCCACTTCCTCTGCTTAAAACGGTACCCTCTTCTGGCTGGGCCTACTGCATCTACCTGGGCCATGTGCAAATCCCAGCCTGGGACCCTACCTCTTTCCTGTGCTCAGGCCAGCCTGCCAGGAGACTAAATGGCTTAGAAATAAGGACAAAACTAGACAGAAAAGCTGCTTGTCCAGACCTAAGCTTGGTCATTTGTCAGAATCTCAGAGTAAACAGAATCATCACCCTGTTTGGTGTCCTCCGGGCTCTCGGCGGGAGGCCCCCATTGTCTCCAGGTGTGACTCACAGGTGGCCCGCCCCCGCCCCCCACCAGCAGCACAGGTGTGGGGCCAGCCTCGGCGCCGACGTGGGCGGACAGAGGAGAGCAGACAGCCCCGAGGCCCAGGTGGCCTTCCCAGTCGGGTCGGAAGCGCCTGTGTTCACAGACAGCACTTGCTGAGCTGAGCTTCATCGCTCGCAGTGCTGGCCGTGACCGCGCCGCACCGTCTCAGTTCCTCAGGGCCTTCACGGACTTCCTGGCCTTCATGGTTCTCTTCAACTACATCATCCCCGTGTCCATGTACGTCACCGTGGAGATGCAGAAGTTCTTGGGCTCCTACTTCATCACCTGGGACGAGGAGATGTTTGACGAGGAGATGGGTGAAGGGCCGCTGGTCAACACCTCGGACCTGAACGAGGAGCTGGGGCAGGTCGGTGTCTCTGGAACAGTCTTCTCTCTCTGGATGGTGGGGGAGCCCCTCACACCTGCATCCTCAGGCTTCCAGAGGCCATGTGACTCTCAGCCTGCAGGCAGACCCCCTGGGTGTTCGGAGGGGGACGCTGCCATCCCTGAGCAGATACAACTGACACTCGAAAGACGGCAGCAGGGCGGCTTCCCCTTTCTCATGTGACGGTGGGGGTGCTTCTGTGTCGACAAGTTAGGCAGACTCGTGACGTTCACTCGCCGACACCGGCTCACCCATGGCCTTTCTAAGCAGGGCTGATTCCGGGTTTTGAGGGCCTGAGTTGGGGTGAATCGGCAATGAGCCCTCAGCTCCCCCAGCCGTCTTCTCAGTCCTCGCGGCCCCAGGTCATCATTGTCTGGGCGGGCGGAGTGAGACTGAGCTTCAGTCTCTGGCGTAAAGAGAGTTCACAACCCCTCCGCTGAGCTGCTCCCGGCTGCCAGCTTGGGGCCTGAGCTCTGCGCTGTCTTGACCTGCTAAGTGGGCGTGATAACCAGGACCCATCGTGCACAGAGCTCGGTGGGGGGGAGGGATGGCGCCGTGTGGGGGTCTGAGCCCCTCGGGGGCAGCCTGTCAGCACAGCCGCATCCGCAGGTGGAGTACGTGTTCACGGACAAGACGGGCACCCTCACCGAGAACAACATGGAGTTCAAGGAGTGCTGCGTGGAGGGCCACGTGTACGTGCCCCACGCCGTCTGCAACGGCCAGGTGCTCCCCGACGCCTCCGCCATCGACATGATCGACGCCTCCCCGGGCACCAGTGGGCGGGTAGGTGGTCTTGCTTCCCGCCCTCGTCCCGCCCCCCCCCCCTTCCCAAGGACATGTCTCGGGACAGAGCAAGGGCACCTCTTGTCCTGGGGTCTGGGACAGAACTGACTCTCCCGTGACTCGCAGGAAGAAAAGACGTGGGTCCAGGCGTCCCCGGTGAATCCGGCCGTCACGTCGGGGCTGGAGACAGCTCACGTCACACTTGAGCTGGGTCACTGCGGGCTGAGAGTAGGGGACCCTGCAGACCGTGCGTGCTCACGCATGGACACACAGGGACACAGACACGGACGCACATACACATCAGGCACGCATACGTGCTCACACCAGCTGTGCGGTTGTGCACACGCACGCACATGGACACACACACACAGCCTGCTGCTGTGGCTCCACGTCTCTCTCCCTCCAGGAGGGGCCGTTACCCTCGTCAGCGGTCACCCAGGAGGCCCTTGAACCTGCCGCCTCCCTGAGCCCATGTCCATCTTGTCTGGCCTGGACTCCGCGGCTGCCCCCAGAGGCAGAGCTGACACTCCCCGACCCCCGGCGGCTGCAGGCCCTGATTCGTTGTTTGTCATCGTCTGTTTGGGTTCCTTTGTCTTAAGCGGACGTGCTTAAAGCCGTGGGTTGTGCTGTGTTTCAGGAGCGGGAGGAGCTGTTTTTCCGGGCCCTCTGTCTGTGCCACACCATCCAGGTGAAGGACGACGACGAGGTGGACGGACCCCGGAAGTCGCCGGACTCGGGGAAGCGCTCCGCGTACATCTCGTCCTCGCCTGATGAGGTGGCCCTGGTCGAGGGCATCCAGAGGTGCGTGTCAGGCGACTCTGGCCCTGGAGGCGGGGGTGTTCTGGGCACTGTCCACCGTCACCGTGGATGTGTCCTAGCAGCATCCTGACCAGGTCCCTGGGCCTGGGGTGTTCCACTCGGGTGGGGGCCAGGTGGTCACTGCCTCTGGGCTCTGATCCCCACGGCAGTGGATGTGGGTTCCTCCTGCTATCTTAGACGGCAGTTTTCCCTCCTAACTTCTGCAGTAACTAGAGGCATTGCAAACACTCACAGGATTTTTTAAGATGCAGTCTTAGAATCCCTATGACAAGTCTTCGTCGTCCATCCTAAAAAGCTGATGTCCAGAGAGGTCAAGCAACTTCCTCAAAGTAACCCAGCGTGAGAAGGGCTGGGCTGGATGCTGGGGCTCTCACTGCCCACTCCTGTGAGTCCTGTCCTGCCAGCTCCTTCAGGTCTCTTTCTGGGAGTTATTGCTGCCTCGTGACACGGGGCTCTACGCAAACACTTGGGAAAACACTTCTCTCCAGTTGCGTAATTCCAAGTCTTTCCTTTCTCATCACCGATGACCCTGATTTAACTCCGAAGGTGCGGGATTCACTGCAGGGCACAGGGGACTAACCCAGAACCTCATAATAACTTGCAGCAGAATATGAGCTGTGGCAAGAACCTGGTCACACCGCTATACGCCTGAAACTCACACCATGGTGTGAGTCAACGGCCCCTCAGTTAAAAAATCAGTGAAGGCACTAACCTCCCCCTTCACTGCCCTCGGAGCATGGACGTCGGGCACCTCTAGTCTGTTGGAACCATGCTTTTGTCATGGACTAAATGCTGCATTTTCCCCTGCAGTTTGAAAGTGATATCAGGTGTGTATGTTGTGTATTCAACATACATATTCATGCATACCCAGGGGAGATTTCTCAGAGCGAGCGAGGTTTATGTCTTCTTGGAACACGAGCGTTCGGGCACTAAGGCACGTTCAGTCATAGGGACCACCCCCAAGCCGCCTCTCCTTCAGCAGCCAGCTCCCGCCAGGCCAGCGGGCCCTGACCCGCAGGCCCCAGCGTCTTCGTACCGTCAAGGCTGCTGCGGTGCTCGAGCGTGTATCCACCTCCCGTGAGCGCCTTGCGTCCGGAAGCCAGGCCGGCTTCCTCTCGCCCGTCGCTGGGCCGGCGTGGGCAGAGCTCCCGCACGTGCCTGTGTTGGATGGAGGTCACGGTCGAGCGCCCTGCGGCCCATGTTGAGCTGCGCTGTGGTTTCTGTGTCAGTAGACCGAGCGTCCGCCTGGAGACTGACAGGCTCCCAAGTCCTAATTCTGACATCATAACCAACTCTGAAGGGCCGCCCTGATAGTAGAGACAGGGCCCAGCCCGCAGGCCTGCTGCCCGTCAGAGTCACCAGTAGGAAGCAGCTCATCGCGTGTGACGCGCCGAGCGGCCACTCCCATGTCCAGCTCCCTGGGCTCGTGGAGAGTGTTTTGAGGCAGTGAATAAACGCAGTACTGACTTCGCCATGCAGCCGACGGTCTCCATTTTACTAGAGGCGTTTCTTTTCCAAAAGGAAAGCTTTCCCAAAGTATGAAGGAGAAATATCTGTGGGGAGGAAAGAGGTCCACACTAACCCCGGGTCTGTCTGCCCTGCAGGTTTGGCTTCACGTTCCTGAGGCTGAAGGACAATTACATGGAGATGCTGAACCGGGACAATGACGTCGAGAGGTGAGGGCACCGCCGGACGGGAGGGGAATGTAGCACTGTCTTCCCAGCGCTTTCTCACCGGAGAAAACACCAAAGTCTCCGTGCTCCTCCCATGACGCTCCCTCCCTCTTCTCCGTAACGACCCCAAGAGTGTCGCCAGAACGCCCGGAGAGTCTGAGTCGGACGCTTGGAGGAGAGGTTGGGTGGTGGTGGACCGTCCGACAGGCTCGGGTGAAGCCATGCAGGGTCCGTTTTACAGCAGGAGTTCGGGACCCTTCTCGTCCATTCTGACACCCCGAGGCCGTGCTCTGACCCCCACAAGAGGGAAGACGTGAGCCCTCCCCCCGCAATGGCCCCGGGATCCTGCATCCTCGGAGCCCGTTCCAGGCCGTGGAGGGTGGGGTCCTGTAGACACACTGAGAAGGAGATGGACAGGGATGTTTCACTTTCCGTATCAACCTTCAGGGACTCAGTCCAGCCTAAAAGTGCTGGTACCAGAGACACGTGGTGTGTCTCGATTTTGACTTGACTTGGACAGAGGGGTTGTCCATCTCTCCTGGGTAAATAAGCATTAGTGGGCTGTTATGGAGATGGCGCAGTTGGTAAGGAATATAACATTTGGTGACGATGGTCTCAAAGAACGGGATTTTAAATTTCTGTTCTGGAAAAGTAGACTCCCAGGGTGTGGGGGAGGTGGTGAACCCCTGACTCCAGAAGGGGCTTCTGGGTTCTCCAGCCACGGTCAGCCGTGGCTCTTCCCCAAAGCACTTGGGGGCCTCCGCGCGCCGTGGTGTGACCCCGGGGAGGGCAGTGACGCTGCTGTCCGGCTCCTGCTTGCCAGCTGGACAGGCAGGGGAGAGCACCTCTCAGGCCATCACCACCTGGTGCGGCCGGGCAGCCTCACAGCCGTGATGGGCCGATGACCCACCCGCTCCTCTCGGGGCCGTGTCACCCGCAGGGAGGCTGGCCATCACCCGGATGCGGTGTGGTGGTCGCCAGGTCGCCACGGAGCCAGGTGGCCGTCAAAACGAGTTTTCAATCTCTCTTTCAGGTTTGAGTTGCTGGAAATTTTGAGTTTCGACTCAGTAAGAAGGCGAATGAGTGTAATTGTCAAGTCTGCTGCAGGTAGAAATTTCTTTCCCTTTGATTTGTCAAATGGTCCATTGTGGCTGTGCTTTATTCTGACGCCTAAACTCGGTGGGGCTCTAAGGATTTAACCATTTGTCCTCCCTTTTAAACACAGATAAACCTGCACTGGCTGTTCACCTCCAGCCCTATTTAGGCCCAGCATCTTAGGCTGGCTTATTCATCCTTGGGCTTTCCCTTGAGGGGCAGTCTGGTGACCCATCCTCAGGGCCCTGCCCCTCAGGTTAGACACAAGGCAGCCTGTGTCCTGGGCCCCCCACCCCATCCGCACCCGCAGACCCTCCCTGGTCTGGACTCTCCTCCTCAGACCCTCTCCCAGGACATCTCCTCGGCCACCTGTTGGAGGCCTTCGTGGTTTCCTCGGCCTGATGAGCTGTGAGTGCTCCCGTCCTCTCTGGGCCGCAAGCGTCCTGAATGGGGGGTACACCTGGTCAGCAGCGTGCCCGCCACCTCGGTGCCGAGCGCTCGGGCGAATGCTGCTGGACTCCGCTTGCTAACTTGGCTTCCGTGGCATCTCACCAAGAGACGTGGGATCGTACTCTCTGTTGTTTCTTGAATCTAGACCATACCAGGCTGTGTTTTTCTCTCTGGAATCCTGCCCGGCGAGCAGGCAGACGGAGACGCTGCCCTGAAACTATAAACAGAGCCCGCCTGAAGACGGTCCGAGGGCTCGTGGGAGGGTTCCACGTCAACATGGTCCTCACACCGCGTTGACCAGAAGTGCCTGCTCTTTCTCCCGAGCTGGTGGGGATGTCGGGGGGGTGCTGAAGCCCATCTTTCAGCCGCTCCCTGGGAACCACGCTCCACGCCCTGGGGAACACGGCCAGCTGGGGCTGGTTCTCTGACCCGCGGGGCTCCCTCACCTCCAACCGGGTTGTCAGACATGACGACTCCACCCACGAGACTCACACCAGTGACGCCGTGAAAGCTCAAGCACTTTATGTCGATGGTCCTGTGACTCGTGGCCACGGGGTTGGTGGTACATGGGAAGCGTGCTGCCCATCGTGTTTGGAGACGAGTCCCCGGGTGCCCATGCTGCCCCCACTGCCTCTGGGCAGCGCTCGGCTTATCCAGGGCGAAGGTGTTCGGCTGCAGAAGTTCATACCATCAGGCTTCTTGTCCAGTGACTCCCCCCTCACAGATGTGAGGTCTAGGAGGTGAACCGTGTTGGGGACAGTCCGTGAGCCGGCCGTCAAGACCGCCACGGCCGGAGGTGACACCCCCACTGCTCAGACACCATCCTCCGCCCTGTCCGCACGCTCTCCTGGACCTCCAGGAGCTCCGTCCTGGTACCCGGGGCTGGAATATGGCGTCATCACAAACAGCTCCACTTCGGCCATGAACAGCGTGGCCGAGCCTGGAGCAGGCGCTGGGGCATGGGAAAGACTTGCATCCTCAGTGACTGAGCTGTTGAAAGTCCTTTCCTTGAGGAGATTTCCTGGGGCACCTCTCGGGGCTTCATGGGAGAGGCCAGGGCATCGGAGCCCACCGCGGCAGCAGTTAATCCACAGACGCTGACTGTTGAATTAAAGAAAATGTGAAAGTGAAAGTGTTAATCACTCAGTTGTGTCTGACTCTCTGTGACCCTGTGGACTGTAGCCCACCAGGCTCCTCTGTCCATGGAGTTCTCCAGGCAAGAATACTGGAGTGGGCTGCCATCCCCTTCTCCGTTAATTAAGGAAGTTGTTCTCTAAGCAGTGATTCCTCACCCGCATTGACACCGGCTGCACGGAGTGATGGCCTCCTGGGCAGGACGGAGACCAGAGGCCTGCGGCCCGGGGCTCGGCGGCCCGCCCTGGGAGCTGCTGCAGCCGCGGGCGCTGCCCGAGCCCAGGCACCGAAGTCAGTCACAGCACCGTGTGTGGGCACTGCTCTGGAGGCATCACCTCCCAGACCTTTACAAGCCCAGAGCGCCAGGAGCTAGAGCTGATGCCCAGGACTGTCTTCTCTAGTCCTTACACGTCGCCTTGCACTCCGGACGTTCTCTGCTTGACCGCAGCTTTAGGCTGAACACATCTCACACTCCAGCGCGTAAAGAGGGAAGACAGGTCAGGACGGTGGGAAATCTCAGTCGTTCACAAGCCATTACCGTGAGTCCTCTGGGATATTTCTAGGACAAAGAATTACTGTTCAAGACTGCATCACTATTCAGAGTTGGCTGGACCACAGAACTTGTTTTCTGTGTCATGTGACGTGTGAGCATTGCATGGAAACCACAACTGGTGCCCACAACTGGGTGCCGCCCGTGCCAGGCTGGCGGGCGCATAACCAGGAGTCCTGGGTCAACGGCTGAGAGTGTGCAGGTTTCTCCTCGGCGTTCGAGATTTCTGTCTGAAGACAAATTCGGAAGCAACCCTGGTCCCAGAGACAAGCCCCTTGGCGTTTCCACGAGCAGAGCTGTGTGCTTTGCAGGCCAGGATGTTCCTCGTAAAACAGGAGCCCCGGTGCCAGCAACCTGTGGTCGGCATGGATGCCGTCCCCCGTCCACCCTGACCTGGCTAAGGGGGAACCTTCCAGCTCGAGGGGGGAGGAGTGTGCCCCCCAGCACTGACACGCGTGAAGTGACCGGGGCGGCAGGTGGGGGAGAACAGTACCGCAGATGCTTCTCGTAACTCTTGTGCACACAGAGGATGGTCCGATGGTCACGTCCGGTGCCCCAGCAGCTCACTGCCCATTTGGGGTTGGCCACACCCTTGTGTCCTTACGCCCAAACCCCAGCCCGGTCCTGTGGTGATTCATCCCTCACTCACATCCCTGCCGGGGAGCTGGTGGAAGTGACGGGAGGAAGGCTGCCCGGAGCCAGTGTCTGTCCTTCTTCCCGACTTCCCTGCGATGCTGGTGATGTTGGAATAAGATGAGGCTTTGTGGGGGCAGGACTCTGTGGCTTTGATGTTCCCGGCTTCACAGGTTAACTGGTCCATCGACATTTCCACAACAGCCTTGGCACTGATGCCCCTGGTTTTGTTTTTAAATAAAGCATCATCTGAAAGATATCTCTGTCTTCCCCATAGTGTGAGTCAATGAAAGTCTTCTCACCTCATTTTCTAGGAGAAATTTACCTGTTTTGCAAAGGAGCAGATTCTTCCATATTTCCCAGAGTGATAGAAGGCAAAGTGGACCAGATCCAATCCAGAGTGGAGCGCAACGCGGTGGTGAGACGCCGGGGAGTGGGGGGTCCTTGTGCCTCTTCTCCCGTGGGGGGGGGCGCACTGCGGGGGGCCCAGTTGCATCCTCTCCAGGGGGGCACCGCCCCCCGCAGCCTTCCATTGGCGTTTGGTGGCTGGAGAGGGCTGTGTTGCGTCCAGAATGACAAGCACAGTATGATGCTGTTGGAGAGAGATCTTCCTCCCGAGGATTTCTCGGGACTGGCACTTTGTGTTGTGACTTCACCTGTTCGGTTTTCTTCCACATTTCACCTGAAGCGAGTACTCAGTCTGTTCTTAGGTCATCAGAGCTTTGTCTCAGGACCATTGGTTGAACAAGACTGTTCTCTCCCTGTTGGACGGCCTTGGCATCCTTGTAGAAAGTCATGCAGCCACATGTGCAAGTGTTCCCTTTAGGGCTCCCAGGTCTGTCTGTTGGTCTCTGCCTGTCTTTATGCTAAGACCACACTGTTTCGGTTACTTATCTCTTTCCCGTGACTTTTGAAACCAGGAACCGTGAGTCTGTCTTTAAGCCTTGTTCTTCTTTTATAAGATTGTTGTTTATTCTGAGTCCCTTGAGGTTCCATGTGAATTTTAGGGCGAGTTTTCCCATTCCCACGAAATGCCATTGGGATTCTCATCAGGGTTGCACAGAATCTGTAGTTCATGTTGGATAGCGTGGTCATCATGGGAATATTGTCTTGGAATTCATAAACACAGGACACCTTCCATCCGCTTAGGTCTTCTATGACTTCTTTCAGCAGCGTATTATAGTTTTCGGTCTATGAATTCTTCACCTACCTCCATGGTTTAACTCATTCTTAGGTATTTTATTCTTTTTGATGCTATTATAAATGGAATTTTTTTCTCAATTTCCTTTTTAGATTGCATTCTTTTTGGGTAGTTAGTGTATAGAATATGCAACTGTTTTTGTATGCTGACTTTGTATTCTGCACCTTTACTGAGATGTCTATTATTAGTTCCAATGTTTTTGTGTATGAAATCCTTTGAGTTTTCTACGTATAAGATCCTATCATCTGAGAACAGAGGTAAGTTTATTTCTTCCCTTCCAACTTGGATGCCTTTTTTTTCTTGCCTATTTGCTTTAGTTAAGACTTCCAGCACCATGTTGAATAGAAGTGGGAAAGCAGTCATCCTTATCTTGTCCTTGACCTTAGGGGAAATAACTTTTACTCTTTCCTGACTGAGTATGACGCTGGCTGAGTTTCCGTGTGTGGCTTTTATAAGGTTGAGGAAGTTCCTTTCCTCCTAGTTTATTGAGTGGTTTAATCAGGAGAAGGGGACGACAGAGGATGAGATGGTTGAATGACATCACCAACTCAGTGGACGTGAGTTTGAGCAAACTCGGGAGACAGTGAAGGACAGGAAAGCCTGGTGTGCTGCAGTCCATGGGGTCACAAAGAGTTGGACACGACTGAGTGACTGAAAAATAACAAAAATCATGCAAAGGGGTTGGGTTTTGTCAGATGCTGGGGTTTGGGTTTTTTTGCATCTGTTGAGTCATCATATGAGTTTTTCCTCCTTTTTTCTATTTGTGTCATATATTACATTGATTTTCATATGTTGAATCAGCCTTGCATTCCTAGGACAAATCCCACTTGGTCATGTAAATGATCATTTGGATATGCTGTTGGATTCAGCTTATGGACATTCTGTTGAAGACCTTTGCGTCTATGTTTGTGAGAGCTCATGACTAATTTTTTTTCCTTGTAATATGTCTGTCTGGTTTTGTGTATCAATATCGTTTTATATACAGTGTCTATGGTTTTAATAGTATCAGTGCTTAGCAGGAGGAATAGAGAAAAGCATTTCTACTCCATGTTTCCACGAGGGGAAGTCCCATATCTGCCTTGACAAACAAGGTTTTATTTATTTCTAAAGCTTCTGCTGACCATTCACTCCAATTCTACATTCTGGGACAGCTCTGGATTATTATCCTCTTATTTATTACAGCTCTGGATTATTATCCTCTTATTATTACTAAAGTCTTATCTTTCGGTGGCCCTGGTTTGTGTTATGTGTTCCCACGCTAACTAGTGTGAACACGTTACAGCCGATCATGACCGTGAATCTAAGGTGCTCGTGAGCAGTCAGCCACAGGTGACTGGCACTTGGGCGGGGGTCTCTGGTTCTCCCGGTTGTCACCTCAGCTGGAGAGCGGATGTCGGGAGAGCTTCTGGGAGTGACGCTCGGGCTCACGGTCAGGACTGCTGCGTGTCCTGCAGGAGGGGCTCCGGACCCTGTGTGTGGCCTACAAGAGGCTCGTCCCGGAAGAGTACGAAGGCATCTGCAAGCTGCTGCAGGCCGCCAAGGTGGCACTTCAGGACCGGGATAAGAAATTAGCCGAAGCCTACGAGCAAATAGAAACAGGTCTGATCCTGCTCGGCGCCACAGCCGTGGAGGACCGGTGAGGACGCACTGTGCTTGCTCTCAGAAACCGTGATGGTGTGAGGGGGAGCGGGGGCCGCCCAGGGTCGCGGGGGCATCGTCAGGCTGGGCAGGCTCTCCAGCTGCCTTGGGTGACAGCGCAGGGGTCAGGGGTCAGGCCTGGGTGATCCCTGACTTTCCACTAGTAAGAGGCCTGTTAAGTCACATTTTGCCAGAAGAAACCAGGAATGCCAGCATTTCCACACCTAGTTATGAACAGTCAAGATACAGGGCTGTTTTTCAGTTCTTTAGAATGGAATCAATGACTAATACTCTTCCTAAATGAGTCTCTAGCTCTTTCCAAATGTAAGTGTAAACATTTTAGACCTTAACAGTTTTTGTCATGACTCACTGAAGAAATTTAAAATAATGAAATAGAAGATTGCAAAACCCCACCATAATAGCTGCTCAGATTACCAGCTACAGATTTTCACGATTCTGCAGAGGAAGGGCTGACCTGTCCCAACTCTGCATGAGGAACAGGAAGGAGCCCTCTGTCCACTGTGTTGTCTGAAGAACACAGTGAAAGGAATAGGTTATAGTTTATTTTGAAGAAAAGAAAAAAAATATATCCCAACCTAGAAGAGTGGAATAGAAACTTCACGGAATTACTTAGCTTTGTTTCCCATCAAGTGTGAAAGTATTTGTTTATCTAACACTTACTTATCCTTGTTGTGCGGGGGCCATGTGGCTGCCTGCGAGGGCATTCTCTGGCTGCAGCGAGTGGGGTCTCGCTGAGGTGGCTTCTCTGGCTGCAGGGCACAGGCTGGAGGCGCCGGGCCTTTGGTGGTCGCGGCTCCTGGGCTCTCGAGCACAGGCTTAGTCACCGTGCACGGGCCTAGTTGCTCCGCGGCACGTGGGATCTTCCTGGACCAGGGATTGAACCGGTGTCCCCTGCATTACCAGGCAGATTCTTAACCACTGGACCACCAGGGAAGCCTCTCAATGTAAAAGTCTTGAAGGTCTGTATTGGTCCAGGATTCAGATCGTGGTCTCAAGACCTCTGTTTTTCCTGGGGGTCGTCATTCCCCGGGTCCTTGGTCTCAGCAGACAGTTGGCCGACAGGCTGGTTTTGTTCTTATTTTAAGTCCTGACCCCTCTGCTCCTGGAAGCATGTCTCAGCACAGGGCAGCTGCGGTGACAGGACAGCTTGGTGACGGGTCGTGTGTGAGGACAAGGAGGGTGTGCAGGAGGGGGCTGCTTGTCTGGAGAGGGGGACTGGTCCTTGGAGGAAGTAGGGGGTAGGGGGAGGCTCTCATGGGCGGAGGGACCCTCGCTAGCCGAGGGCCTCTCAAGGGCCGTGGGAGCTGTTGGCCTCAGTGGGGAGCTGGGACCTCAGGACTTTGAGAGCTGACCCCCGGGACCTGGGAGGGGGTGGCTTTGAAGTGGTTCTATTTGACCACGAGTCAGTTTTCTAAAATCTCTAGCCAGCACCTTTACAGACGCCTCTGACGAAATCACAGATTTTTTTTTTTCTATGTCTAGAATAGTAGGAAGTTTCCCCCAGGTTCTAACCAGATCATCCCAGTTAGAATCCTTTTCTTTCCTTCCTCTCAGCACTGAACAGAAACAGAACACATCCTGGATACACACCTGTCAACAGCTAGGCCTCTAAGACCTAGAAGACAGGGCAGCCCTCCCTTCCCCCCGCCCAGCCTCCACCGTGAGGCAGGCACGGCTTTGACGCCAGACTTCCGTGGATGGCGGGACAGCCTGACCAAGGTCAAGAGGGCTGTTTATCCTCATACACATTGTGTGAACTCTGCAAGCTTTGCGTTCTCCACGTGTAGAACAGGGTCATCACACAGTCCTCCTCCCGTGAGGTTTCGGCAAAGGCAAGATGTCTCAGGCAAGTGCCTCCTGCAGCGTCTGACGCTGAGGGAGCCTGTGACGCCAGTCAGCCAGTCCCAGGGCATGGCTGGCATCCTCCTGTTTCACGTTCTTTAGGGAAACCTGGGCTCCAGTTGGACAGGTGGCCAAATTAGGACATTTTATGTGCAAAGAAAAGGGGGTGACTGTCGCCTCTTTGCCAGGCCCTGTTTTCCTGGTTCTGACTTTTCTCGGCTGGTGTTTCTGAGGGTCCTCCTTATAATTGCCCAGAACCTTCTGTGAGCAGCAAGTCCTGCCAGACAGAGAACCGTGTGCTTGGCAAATGCCATTTTGCTCCTTAACATTCATCCCCGTGGATTATCTGGTATCAGGAAGCGTTTTGTTGCAAAAAGCTAATGTGAAAAGTGAAAGTCAAAGTGTTAGTTGCTCAGTCATATCCAATTCTTTGCAACCCTGTGGACTTTAGCCCGCCAGGCTCCTCTGTCCATGGATTCTCCAGGCAAGAATACCTGAGTGGGTAGCTGTTTCCTTCTCCAGGGGATCTTCCTGACCCAGGGGTTGAACCTGGGGTGTTGCAGGCAGATTCTTTGCCATCTGAGCTGCCTGGGAATAGCTCCAGGTCCTTACAGTAAATCACAGGTCAGCACCAGGGTGCTTTTTAACTTGGGGGTGAAAATCAAGACACGGTAGCAGACCCCCAGTCCTTGGACTTCTCCGGCTTGGTTTTCTGGTCCATGCTGATGAAGGTGTGTCGTGTGCCTAGGCTCCAGGAGAAGGCGGCTGACACCATCGAGGCGCTGCAGAAGGCAGGCATCAAGGTGTGGGTGCTCACGGGCGACAAGATGGAGACGGCGGCCGCCACCTGCTACGCCTGCAAGCTCTTCCGCAGGAACACGCAGCTGCTCGAGGTCACCACCAAGCGGCTGGAGGAGCAGAGCCTGCACGACGTGCTCTTCGAGCTGAGCAAGACAGTGCTACGCTGCAGCACCAGCCTCACCCGGGACAGCTTCTCGGGGTAGGCGGGCGTCCGGGGCATTGGCAGCAGCGGGGCGGCCTCCACGGGCAGGACGGTGGCCCACACGCCCCTGGGCAGACATGGTTCTGTCCTCTGGCCTCTGCCAGCATCTCGTGGTTGGGATCCAGACCAGAGCCTTGTCTTTTAAGCAACTGTGATGTGTCTTTTTGCGTAGAGGGTGTGTGTGTGCGCGCCCATGTTCATTTGCAGACTGCTGACAAAGGATACAGAGAGGCTTGATTCGTTGATTTACACAACGTTGTGCGTGGGGCAATGCCCACCTATTTCTGCGACACTCGGGGGCTGCGCTATGGATTCCTCAGGGCCCCTGCCAGAGTAGGGGTGGGGGGACAATGACACATGGTCGTTTGTCAAGTAAGATAAAACGGTGTAAACCCAAGAGTTGTTTTTTCCAAGAATGTTCACCAATTAATTCACATTTTATTAACATTGTCCTTGCTGGTCTTAGATGCACAATCTGAGATTAGACTTCATTTGAACTTAAATTTTTGTTAACTTAGGAAAAGCAAAGGGGGCTCTCTAGTCATATACGAATTTAAAATTATTCATTCATAAATAGTACAAAGCTATTGCCGTTTACCTGGTCTGCAGAATTCCTTTTGGGGCTTAGAGATATTCCTTGTAATTTTGAAACCCAGCACAGAGAAGTATCATGACCACGTTCTTCCCACGACAGGCAGAGTAGCAAGGAGCTACCAGCTGTGGCCATCAGGACTGTGGGGTGGCCTGGGGGTCGGGAGGAAAGGCCCATCTCTCCGGATGGCAGGGTAGATGCTTTCCTGCTGTTGTACTGCAAGCTGCCCAGGAATCCACAGTTGTAACTGTTGTTTACTTTGCCCCAGTGAAATGAAAACATTAAGTTCACATTTAATTTTAAAATGTAGTCAAAGTTCTTGCAGCCATGAGTCTAGACTGTCTTATTATTGACAAACAAGAAAACCCACTTTCTTAATCCTTGTTCCTGAATTTGTAGCATCGATAGGTATCCCCCAGAGTAGCCAGTCTCCTTGAATCTCTGCACTTGGTTACTGAGAGACATTTCTGGTTTCTGTGACCTGACAGACTCTCCGCCGACATGCAGGACTACGGTTTAATCATCGACGGAGCCGCGCTGTCCTTGATCATGAAGCCTCGGGAGGACGGGAGCTCCAGCAACTACCGCGAGTTGTTCCTGGACATCTGCCGGAACTGCAGCGCCGTGCTCTGCTGCCGGATGGCCCCGCTGCAGAAGGCCCAGGTGTGCTGGGGGCTGGGCTGCAGGGGGCCCAGGCGTGCTGGGGGCGGGGCTGCGCGAGGCCCAGGCGTGCTGGGGGCGGGGCTGCGGGAGGCCCAGGCGTGCTGGGGGCGGGGCTGCGCGAGGCCCAGGCGTGCTGGGGCCCGCGGGGCTGCGTGAGGCCCAGGCGTGCTGGGGGCGGGGCTGCGCGAGGCCCAGGCGTGCTGGGGGCGGGGCTGCGGGAGGCCCAGGCGTGCTGGGGGCGGGGCTGCAGGGGGCCCAGGCGTGCTGGGGGCGGGGCTGCAGGGGGCCCAGGCGTGCTGGGGGCGGGGCTGCAGGGGGCCCAGGTGTGCTGGGGCGGGGGCTGCGGGAGGCCCAGGCGTGCTGGGGCGGGCCTGGGGTGCTGGGGCGGGGCTGCAGGGTGCCCAGGCGTGCTGGGGGCGGGGCTGCGGGAGGCCCAGGCGTGCTGGGGGCGGGGCTGCGGGAGGCCCAGGCGTGCTGGGGGCGGGGCTGCGGGAGGCCCAGGCGTGCTGGGGGCGGGGCTGCGGGAGGCCCAGGCGTGCTGGGGGCGGGGCTGCGGGAGGCCCAGGCGTGCTGGGGGCGGGGCTGCGCGAGGCCCAGGCGTGCTGGGGGCGGGGCTGCAGGGTGCCCAGGCGTGCCCTCGAGCTGCATCCAATCTTGTGTAGTGATGTCCGGACTGGAACAAAGGGTACTGTTTTGTCTTCACATGTTACCTTTTGGGTTCTTAAGTGACTTCTCAAACTTTGATAACCAATTAGTGTTTCAGTCTTGAATCAAGAAGACAAGCCATAGTTTTTCCCTCATCTTTTCTGTCTTGCATCATGGAACATTATACTTATACACATAAATATGGGGAAAAAAGACTGTAAAGAAACAGACTAAAAATTTGGAAATTATTGCATTGAGCTGTCAGATTTGGTTTTGCACACATGACAAATTTGAAAGTTGAAAGAACAGCTTATTTTAAAAACTAGATGCTTGATACAAGGCAACTTGGCATAGCACCATCTTCTAAGGGAGTGCAGCGTTCACACACGGCCCCCACCTGTGCTTAAATGTCTCCCCCACATTTAAGTGAGTGGGGCAGCCCCTGAAAATGGGTCCATGGGTTTCTTGTCTCTGTCCTCAGCCTCCCCCTCAGCCTGCTCAGCTCATCTCACTGCGATCATTTCTCAGCTGCTTCTGCTTAAGTGTGTTTCGCTTTTGACATGAAAAAGACTTTATCCTGTATGGATAAAATGCACTGCATATAATAAATAATTCACTCTAAACAGTTAGTTGTTTCATTTTCCTTGACTAACTTTGACGTCTTTGTCATTTCTGCCTAGTTAGTGGATGACCTTTGCAAAAATAAAACAGAGATGACAAAGTCTTCATTCACTTCTTTTCCAGATTGTTAAGTTAATCAAGTTGTCGAAAGAGCACCCTATCACCTTGGCGATCGGCGACGGCGCAAATGATGTCAGCATGATCCTGGAGGCCCACGTGGGCATCGGTAAGCCCCTGGTACCCCCCTGCCCCTCGCAGTGACCGGGGTTTGTCCCTCAGCCGGACCCGGGGGGACACAGAAAGGCAGGACCATAGGATTCAGACACACGTTTAGGGCACGCCTGTGACTCAGAGCGTTCAGGGCGGAAAGTCCACAGTAACGGCTCAGTCTAACCCCGCTTTGCTGGTCCCCGTGTCCACCTTCAAGGGCAGAGGAGGGCTGATTGGGCGCGTGCGCTCCCTCTTGTAGGCGTCATTGGGAAGGAAGGTCGTCAGGCTGCAAGGAACAGTGACTACGCAATACCCAAGTTTAAGCATTTAAAGAAGATGCTGCTTGTTCATGGGCATTTTTACTATATTCGAATATCCGAGCTTGTGCAATACTTCTTTTATAAGGTAGGAAGGCTCTCTCTGCTCCTCTCACCATCTCGGGGTGTGTAATGGGTTGGATGGAAGGCTGGCCGGCCGTGATGCCCCGAGGCTACGGGGGTGACTTGTCCCCAGGTAGAAGGAGGGGGTCCATGGGAGGATTCCCAGGAGGAGGCGCCCATCTCTCTTCTCTCAGAACTGAATGTGGAACCATCGGGAGCCGCACTGTAATAGGTTTAGGAAGGGCCGTTCTTTCACCTTCCTTGAACTAGTTCCTCCTCCATTATGCAGTTTGATTCTTCCCTGTCTACGCTGACACCCAAGCTGCCTCCTCATTTCTGTTAGGAGTTCCCCTTTGCTCTGATCTCGGGGAGACCGGCCTGGTCCCAGCTGCACCATGGGGGCTCCTGAAGTGAGCGAGGAGTTTTAGAGTCTTTGCCCATCTTGGAGGATGAGGGGCGCTTTGCCGGGGTGGAGTGTGTCACAGGCCAGCCTCTTAGGAACCCAGTGACGCCCCTTATGCTGCGCCCTTGAACTAACAGGCATGTGGCTTATCTTTCAGAATGTCTGCTTCATTTTCCCTCAGTTTTTATACCAGTTCTTCTGTGGATTTTCACAGCAGGTGAGTTGTCAGGCCTGAGGTCGAGCTCCCCTGAGCCTCACCTGCTCTCCCCGAGTGTGGCTGTGGTGGACGGAGGGTGGACAGTGGGGCATGCAGGCCAGGTGACCTACATCCCACTACTGACCTGCTTTCACCTGAAGCAGCCAGACCGGAGAAAACTGAAGCCTGAAGATGGCGATTGAATTGCAAACTTTCACACAGCTTTTTGTTGCTGCAAGTTTGCGGTGGCAGGACCGGGGAGGGGGGTCAGCCATGATGTTTATCCTGACCAGCCGACATCATGATGCTTTGAAAAACGTCCTGGCCCCTCAGTCTCTGTAGAAGAGTGGCTCTGTGTGCATTTGAGAATTCTCGAGTTTGTGGGCCTCTCCAGAGGAAAAATATGTGTGCATGTTTAAATAAATTCCCCGAAAACCTCACCGAGGTGCCGGGGCGCTGTTCTCACGCGCGTCTCGGCCCCGCAGACTCTGTATGACACTGCCTACCTGACGCTCTACAACATCAGCTTCACCTCCCTCCCCATCCTGCTCTACAGCCTGATGGAGCAGCACGTCGCCACGGACATGCTCAAGAGGGACCCTGCCCTCTACAGGTACCGCGGGCTCCGCGCCGTGGATGCCGAGAAGGACCGGGCACCTGCAGATCATGTCTGGTGGAAGTACTTAAAGACCAGAAACAAAAAAAAACAAAACCCCAGACCATCCAGAGTTAGCTGACACACACGCTTCCCCAGAAGGCTCTTCACTTCACACGGGAGGCAGTGTGGCTTAAGTGAATATTCTCCAAACTTAGGATTCATGCTGCATTTGAAATGTGCACATTAAGCCAGTTTGTGTTTCCCTGTGATCCTTATGAAAGAACTTGGGGTGACAGTGTCTACCCCCTTGACCCCGGTGGATCCTGGCAGAGTCAAGTAGGTTCCACTCAGGGAGAAAGCTAAGAGAGCTGATCTCAGGGCGCACTTTTCTGCCGAGAAGTATTTCTTATGACAAGGAAAAGATTCTTCTGCTATTTTAGAACTGCACCCCAGAATCTCTGGCCACATCAATGTGCTGCCATTATTGTGGCTTTTTAAATTAGACATGTTATTTCCAGAACATTTTAGACACACATGTGGTTGTGGCTTCCCAGCTGGCTCAGTGGTAAAGAATCCGCCTGCAGAGCAGGAGATGTGGGTTCCATCCCTGGGTCAGTAAGATCCCCTGGAGGAGGGCATGGCAACCCACTCAGTATCCTTGCCTGGAGAATCCCACGGACAGAGGAGCCTGGTGGGCTACAGTCCATGGCGTTGCAAAGGGTTGGACGCCACTGAGCCACTCAGCATGTGGTTGTAAGAAATAGTAGAGAGGCTCCCTGGCGGTTTTATCCGGAGTCCCCCGTGAGGACATCTGACTGGCCCGCGGGAGCACAGGACAGGGTCACGCCTGGGTCCCGACTCCGCACAGCTCCCCTCACGCTTCGTCCGTAGCGGGTGCCAGGGTACCTTGTGCCCTGTGTCCTTACTTCTGGAAACAGGAGTGTGGACCCGCCCTCTTTCTGCCCGTGGGGGTCTCCCAGTCCACTTTGAGGAATAAAGCGTTCAAACAGGGATTGTCCAGGACGGTCCCTGGGTAGCATGTCTGAAAAGCAGTTTGCCTCTGCTGCCAGGGAGCGCAAGCGAGTGTCTGCTGGCCGCTCCCGTGTCAGCTGAGACCTTCCGGTCACACTGCACGGTCGCTCCGTGCTCCGTGATCCGACCACGGTGGCTTCAGCTAGGACAGCTGCGTGCCGTGAGCCGCCCCAAGGCTTTCCCGGGGCCAGGTGTGATCTTGAGAGCAGTGGCAGGCGGTGTGACGTGTGGCCTGAGCACAGGTGCAGGCCTCAGGCCCGCCTGCACCCCCCTCAGCTCCGCAGCTCACGGTGTGTGCTGGTCAGTGGGTGGGTGGGGACGGGGGTCTGCCGAGAGCAGGACAGATGGGCGGGAACCGGGAGGCCCGTGGGCTCACAGCGCCTGCTGGTCAGCGGGCGGGCGGAGACGGGGTCTGCTAACACCTGGCCAGATGGGCGGGAACCGGGAGGCCATGTACGTGGTCGGGCTGCCCCAGGCCCCCCTCTGGAGCTCGGCCGAGCGGGTGTCGGTCGGGCCTTGTCCTCCTGCCGCCCCCCAGCCCCCTGGCTCTGCTGTCTCGGGGCCCTCAGTGGGTCAGGGCCCCCCGGACGCGGTGAGGCACCAGGTGGTGCTCACGCGTCCCCACCTTTCCTCCCTCAGGGACATCGCCAAGAACGCGCTCCTGCGCTGGCGCGTGTTCATCTACTGGACGCTCTTAGGCTTGTTCGACGCGCTGGTATTTTTCTTCGGTGCTTACTTCATGTTTGAAAACACGACTGTGACCAGCAACGGGCAGGTTCGTGTGGCGCTGGGCCGCGGTGACAGGGCTGCGGGTTCTCGGGTGAAGCTCGGGACGGCCCAGACTCGGCACGGCTGGCGGGGTTGGCGTCTGGGTGTCCGCCGCAGGTGGAGCGGACCCAATTGCGGGGCTCTGCTGGCTGCAGGGACACCCTTCTCAGGGCGGGCGGGTCCAGCCTTTATAGCTTATGGTTCACCGTCAGTCATTTATCTAGGGGTCCAACTCAGTCATCCAGACATGGCTTATTTAGTTTGGGAAGTAATTTGGTATTTAACCCCCTGTAGCGTTTGTTCATGTCCTTAGCTTAAGTTCTGTTTCCTTAGCGATGTGTAGTTCATGGTGTAGTTTCCGATAGACACTCAGCTCTCTGGGTTTTTGCATAATCTGTGGGGTTGCTTTATTTGTATCTTGCTTTTTTTCTCTGCGGCGCTTCCTTCCCACTCTCAGATAATGACCACCAACACACACATGGTAAGACATCTGTGGGCGTGTCCTCTGTGTTTCTGGAGTGCATTCCGAATAAAATATTTCTCGAAAATATTTTCCAGCGTGACCCCCCCCGTGTGCTTTGTCAGTAGAAATGCTGTTAGCCGGCCCCCCCACGTCCGTAGGAGCAAGGTCGGCCCAGAGACCTGTGTGTCCACCTGGGTCGCTTTTGCTGGCAGCCATCCCTGGATTTCCGTGCTGGGATCGCCCGCTGTGTCAGCGACGTTTGACTGGATCTGTGTGGTCTTCCCTTGCCCTAAATAAGTAGGAAGACGCACAGGCGGGCGCGGCCGGGGTGGGGTGGGGGATGCTCTGACCGTGGCCAGCCCCTCGCTGCCTGGAGAGTCGGGAGGCCGCGGCCCCAGGCCTCCTGCTTCCAGTCCAGTGTCCTGGGGTCGACGAAGCAGAATGGGGCTTTGAGCAGGGATCGCCTGCTCATCCTGCTGGACGGGGCGCCTCTCTCTGCCCATCTCTGCCTCCGCGTGTTTGGCCTGAAGTTCTGAGTCTTGCTGTGTGTGCTGGGCAACTTGTTTGCCTGTCAATTTCTCTGTTTCTTTTTTCCCGTGGCTGAAAAGGGCTGTTGTCTCTCATTGTAACTTTAACCAGCGTTTACTAAATTGAGGGTTTTTCAGAGCCTTACTGCAATTTTCAGAAATCTTCCCATTTTTAGAGACTTTTAGCTGAGTGGTTCTCGGGTGCTGCCAGCGGTGGGGGGGCTGACTCGCGCTGTCTCCGGCTCTTCACGTCTTCACGGGGCTCTCCCCGGGGCCAGCACTGAGCACGCACCTGTGTGCATCTTGCAGAGCTCAGACTCCGTGTCCCGAGCACCGAGGTCCCGGTCCCGGGCGTCACCCTTGCCCCCTGCCGTCGCCTCTCCAGCTGGGCGGTTTCCTGGAGTTAAAGTTGAGGAGACGGATGCCCAGGCAGACGGGGGGCGATGGTGGGGAGTTAGAGCAAGCCCGGGTGCGTGTTTAGTCCATGAGGCTGCTGAAGAGCCCGCTCTCACGCCAGGAGGTGACGTGAGCCCTGCCCCGCGAGCCCACAGATGGTGGGTGTGTGTGTGTGGGCAGGACACACACCCTGGACATGGATGTGGGTGGCTGGGCAGCCTCGGGTGCAGACCTGGGCGGGGGCCGCGTGTCGTCCGCTGCTCTGTGGTCAGAGGTACTGGCCCGCATGGTTTTGAGGTCCTTCCTGTGAGCCAGGGCTTCTGCTGGGTCCTATTTCTCTGCCCCTCTCTCCCGAGGGTGCGCTGAGCCACTCCAGGACCTGGATCCCAGCGTCCAGAGGGTCTTTCCTGAGATTCTCAAGCACCTTCCCCCACACCTCGCAGCTGAGTGCCTTTGCTTGGCTGATCTTGGACAGAAGTGTTGGTTAGAACCTGGAACGATGACAGGAAGGGAGACGGAAGTAGAGAGGCCCCCAGTCGGCAGGGACCCCGAGCTCTGAGGCCCCAGGGGACAGAACCCGCACGGGTCATGCACTGCCTGTCACGGGAGATGCTCCCGAGACGCCCAGTGGTGTCAGCAAGCAGCCGGCAGGACAGTCCTGCAAAGTGAGGTGCTGGACGCGGGCATTTGTCCTCAGCTGGGCCTCGGGTCCCTGGTGCTCAGGGGACCGTGAGTAACCTAAAGACTCAGAGGCATGAGAGCGAGACCAGTGCTAAGCGGCGCGATGCCCGCCGGGCCGAGGGCGGGCCTGTGTCCCCAGGAGCGCGGAGGCCTGGGGCTGAGTGTGCACGGCGTCCGTGGTCGGACTCGGGACCCAGACGTGGCGTCTTCTTCCAGACTGCTGATTCTTAGACGCTTCCTGTATGTCTGGCGGGTGGGAGGGTTGGCTGGCTCACAGAACTGAGAACATGTTATCAGCTGGTTCTGTCGTTCAAACTAAGCTGCAGACGAGCTGTGAGCCCGGCGCAGCCTCGGGCGGCCGGTGGCGCCCTCAGTCTCTGGCAGCGGGTGCTTGGTGACGGCAGCCTTGCAGCCGCCCCTCCAAGGGGGCCACGTCTTGCTGGTGGGACGGTCAGGAGGCGACCGCTGAGACCTCTGTCGACTCGGGAATGTTCGTGGATCTGTCGAAAGGACGATAGAATTGGTGATGACCTTTGAGACAGAGAAATTAAAGTTTGGAGTGTTTTCCTCACAGACAAGAGCCACGCTGTCTCGCAGATGAGAGGAGAAGACAGTGATGTGACTGCAGCTGAACAGCGGGGCATTCCCGGGCAGATGCTGGAAAGTTCCGGGTGCTCAGTAATAGAAGCCAGGAAGTTCCGAGAGCCGGCCTCCGGGCCCTGCCTGGCAGGCTGAGCACAGGGCTGCCCGAGGCTCCGCACGTGGAGTGAGTGTGATAGATGTTCCTGCAAGCGTAGTAAATGTTCCTGCAAGTGTGACAGACGGTCCTGTGAGTGTGATAGACATTCTTGCGAATGTAGTAGATGGTCCTGCGAGCACAGTAGACGTTCCTGCGAGTGTGAAAGACAGTCCTGCGAGTGTGATAGACGTGCCTGCGAGTGTGACAGATGTTCCTCCGAGTGTGATAGACGTTCCTGCGACTGCGACCTTCAGGAAACACAGGATGTGTTGTCGTGGAATCGTCTTATACATAAGAACTGAATCAGTCTGGGTCTTAGAGCTTCTGTGAGCAGGAAAATGTCCTGCAGAGTCCTCAGTCTCAGAGGAAAAAGAGGTGTGTGAAGAGGAGGGATTAAACCGGGACCTGCTTGTGGGGGCTGCGGGGGCCAGAGCTGCCCCTCCTTATCCTCCCACGCGGCCCCGATGGTCCTGGAGCCCCCACGGGGACACCCCATGTGATGACAGTGTCACCCCGTGTGACGCTTCCCACGGGGACACAATGTTACTTTAGGAAATCAGACCAGACGTAGGGCGTCACTGGGGACTGGGGAACTGACCTCACTTGGGAAGAGTCCCCTCCTCGGACAACCCTTTGAGAGAGGGGCTTGGACCCCAGTGAAGCCCCCACTAAAGAGCGTAGAAACGAGGGCGGACCGTTTCAGTAACTCGGCCTGGGCTCTCCCGCAGGTAAGGAAGCCTGGAGGAGCTCCTGGAGCGTTACGTGGCTGCGTCCCCGTGAGCCAGGACGGCTGCCCCCGCGTTGTCCCCAGGCCCACGCACGCTGTTCTCTGACGTTTTAAGGGAGCTTGGGGTTCCCGCCCAGCAGGTGTGGTGGACTCCGGGGCCTGGGGCGTAAGGAGGCAGATGGCCGGCCCCGGGGCTCCTGCCCACCCAGCTGAGGGTCCCGGGGGTTCAGAGCTGCCGCCTCCCGCACCATCCCTCTCTGCTTTTGGCTGAAAACGGCAGCTTCAGGGGAAAGGACGCAGGCGCACGTCCTCCTGCACCTGCTGGGCGTGCCCAGCGCGGCCCGCCCGACCGGGCTTCCTGCCCCCAGCATTAAGCCTTGAACACACAGCGCTGCTTTGGGGGGATCCCGGCCTGGGCATGTCGCCATGGGGTGCCATCCAGACCCCCGGCCCCTGCCTGTTGGAGGCCAGTGACCCCCGTCCACCAATGTCCCCAGACATGGCAGGTGGCCCCCAGCTCGGGACAGACGCCCCTGTGGCGAGAACCACTGAGCCCAGTTTTGATCACGATGATGAATTGAAGAATCAAGTGATGAGGGGCCTTAGGTCCGTTTCCTACAGAAGTCCGAATGCTTCGGTTTTTCTTCTAGAATATTCTCTAAGCAGATTCTGTCTCACTAAACGTATCACAGACCAGACCGGCAGCGCACACGCTCACCTGCAGGGATGTTTCTTTGGTTGAGGACTAACCACGGTTCCAGCTTCTCCTGCTTGTGGCTTGCGGCTCTGGGTTTGCTTAAAGCAGAGTAGGAGCTCTTTCTGAGAGGCCCAGCTCACAGACCTGACAAGCCAGAACCGGGTCAGCCAGCTCCTGTGAGGTGGCGCGTCCCAGAGGCTGGTTTGTCCCCAGGACAGACTCTCCGCGTCCCGTGTTTCCTCCTGCTTGTGTCTGCGTCTGTGGGCCAGACCATGTTGTCTCCCGGACTGACGTGCGCGCTTCCCGCGGGCCGAGCCGCGTCTCTCCGGGCCGTGAGGGGGCCGTGCTGTGTGTCCGGGGCTCCGGCCGCGGGCCGCCCTGGCCTCCGTGCAGCTCCATCCTGTCTCCCCCACTCCCCCTCTGTGAGTCCCGTGAGGCCCCCCCCCCCTCGGTGACACCGCCCCAGGAGGGTGCCACCATGGTCTGTTGTCCGAACCCTCAGGGTTGTGAGTTGGAAGGAGGACAGACGCACTCCCCTAAGGCTCGCTTCGGCCACGCAGAGCGAGTCGGGTGGGGCGATGGGCTGAAGGTCTCGTCTGCACGAAACACAGGCCGGAGGAGCAGAGTGGGCGCCGTGCCCACCGAGACGCCAGCTCCCGGGTATCCTGTCCGGCTCGTGGGGCACCGAGGGGGAGACTCGGGGTGGCCTGCAGGGGGGACTGGGTGCCCGCGGACGCTGCTGGAGCCGGGGGCCGGGGGCCTGGGTGCGGCCCACGCCCATCGCAGTGACACCAGGAGGTCCCCGCGTCTCGGGCTGGACGAGTTGGCGGTGGGTGGGTGGGGTGCTCGGGCACTTGTGTTGAGTGTGAAAGGGGCAGTCTGTGTTAACGAGAGGTGACTGGACTTTCTCTCTGCAGGTGTTTGGAAACTGGACGTTCGGGACCCTGGTGTTCACAGCCATGGTGTTCACAGTCACCCTGAAGGTACCGTCCCTGAGCGCATGTGCTTCCTCCAGGCACGGTCGGCCGCCCAGTGACCCTGACCCTGGCCTGCCGGGGTCCTCACCCCACTGCTACCATGTCCTCGGCCCCGAGGGGCGAGCTCAGAAATACACAGAAGGGGAGGAGGGAAATTCCACAGCCTTTTCTGTGAAAGGACTGGAATTAGACTGCTTTTACGTGGCAGGCAGCTCCCGTTATAGTCAAAGCACAGTTTAGCCAAAACAGATGAATGTATTGTGGGAAGCTGAGCTTGTTTTTAAAATCAAGTCAGACTCTTCGTGGCGTATCGTCACCAAGGTCCCAAATCCTACCAGCCTGGGTCAGAGAGTGAGGCAGAAGTCCCAGAGCCGTGTGCTGGGGAGTGGCATCTCCAGCAGGGGGCGCGCCCGCCCTGGGATCCGGGCACTTTCGGGCAGGGTGGGCCTGCGGAGCCCTCCTCTGGAAGGCGAGGTGTGTTTCTCCCGCACAGGCCCCTGTAGACGCTCTGGCTGAAGTTAGGGGTTTGTTTCTGCTTCCTGTTCCCCCCACCCCGCTTCCCTCCCCGGGGCTCACGCCGACACGCGCGGGTGGCCCCACTGCTAACCGCCTTGTCTGTCCTCAGCTGGCGCTGGACACCCACTACTGGACCTGGATAAACCACTTTGTCATCTGGGGGTCACTGCTGTTCTATGTCGTCTTTTCCCTCCTCTGGGGAGGAATCATCTGGTACGGACTCGATGGTTTTTCAGTCTCCGTTACAGCACTGGTCCTGCAGTGTCTCTCACCGAGGCCTGAAAACTCACGTTCCATACCGCCGCATTCCCGTGTGTGGGAGGGGCTTCACGCCAGGGCCCAGGGGCCCACTGGGACGAAGCGGGGTGGTCTCTGCCCCCTCCCCCCGGTTCTCACGCTGCATCATGAGATGCATCATGAGATGTTCACACCTGTCACACACTGACGGGGGCTCCTGTGATCCCCCCACCCCCACCCCACCTGTGAGGTGCAGCACATCCTGAGCAGGGCTGCCGCTGGGGGCAGTGAGCCAGGCCCCAGGCCCGCCCAGACCTGAGGCCGGAAGCAGTGTCCCGGCCATCTGGCCTCCCCGCTATTGAGCAGGGCTCGAGGGGAAAGGCAGGCAGACCCCAGCCCCGGGAGAGGCCCCTGGTCCATCCGGTCCCTGCGTGGAGGCTGCTGCGTGGACGCCAATCCACCCGGCGGCTGCTCCATTGCTGACCCCCAGTGGCCAGTCCATGCATTGCATGTCGGGAAAACCACCCCACTCCTGGCCAGAGATCCCTGTGGCTCTAGTGAGCTTTCCAAGTGGCTGTGTAAGAGAAAGGCTCCCCAGAAACTTCCTGGCCAGCTCCTGGACCTGGACACTTCGGAGCGTGAAGCTGTGAGACTCAAGTTTAGTGCAGTCACTGCCAATTTCTAAGGCTTCCCAGGTGGCTCAGATAGTAAAGAATCTGCCTGCAATGCAGGAGAACCAGGTTTGATTCCTGGGTCGGGAAGATCCCCTGGAGAAGGGAATGGCAACCCACTCCAGTATCCTTGCCTGGAGAATCCCATGGACAGAGGAGCCTGGCGGGTTACAGTCCATGGGGTCACACAGAGTCAGACAGGACTGACTGTTACTTTCACTTCACTGCCTGTCTCCAAAGGCATTCCTGGCCTACCTGGCAGGGAAGTCATTTCATCCTCTGTATTTTTATAGAAATTTTAAAAAATTATTTTGGCATAAGCTTGTGTTTAGCCGTTCTGCTGATGACAACACTATCTTCTCTTTATTAGTAGGTATTGAGCAAAACCCCCCGTTTCATGTTTAAAAGTCTTTCCTGCTGTTCTGAAGCTGAACTTCTGGGGCTTGTTCCCCCCTTGGAATGACCTCATAGACTCCGCCCTCCTTCTCTCATGCACGCTAACCAGCCTTCAGGGCAAAGTCACGCAGGGCTGTGGGGGGACGCCCCCCGGTGACCTGGTAGTGACAGCAGCGGGTGGACCGTGACCGTCAGAGACGGACGTGGACCCCGCCGGGCAGAGGGCCCTCTGTGCGGGACTCGGGGGTCTCTGCCGGCTCCTCATTGGCCATCGTGCTGTGGTTTTCTTTCCCTGGATACTGCAGGCCCTTCCTCAGTTATCAAAGGATGTACTACGTGTTCATACAGATGTTGTCCAGCGGCCCCGCCTGGCTGGCCATCGTCCTGCTGGTCACCGTCAGCCTGCTGCCCGACGTCCTCAAGAAGGTGCTGTGCAGGCAGCTGTGGCCAAGCGCCACCGAACGAGTGCAGGTACCGGGGGCGGGGCCGGCACGGGGCGGGGGCGTGGCCGGCGCGGGGGCGGGGGCGGGGCCGGCAGCCGGCGGCGGAGGGTGGGTTCTGCAGCCCTGGGGGCACGGGTTCGGGCGCGGGGAGCGGCGGGTCACGGTGGGGGGTGGATGCAGCTGGGGGCACCGTGATGGGGGCCGGCAGCCAGGGGGGCTGCAGCCCCGGGGGCACTGCGTGGGGGGGGGGGGGCAGGGAGGCAGCAGGAAAGGTGGTCCGTCCAGTGTTACTAGCGAATTCCACGGTGACACATGATTTTATACCTGAACTAAATGTCCAGTGCTTAGATTTGGTCAGCTAGCCCCTGAAATAAGGAAAAGATTAAGAGGAAAAAGATTAAGCCAATACAAAAGGCACATTATTTTGTGTGAACCTAAACAGGTTTTTTGATTAATCCTTACTTTGAAGGTAAAGTCGCTTTATTTCTAGGGAGGAAGTGTGGCTCCGACTTGAGCCCTCGTTTGGGGAATTCTGGTCCTGAGTAGGTAGGGCTGCTGTTTTCTGTGCTCCCGAGGGGACTCCAACAGTCTGAACTCTGGATTCAGGAGATGGGTGAGATGCTGAGAATGCCTAGGCCGGCCTTCAAACAGAGATGTGACCTGGAGCTTCTAGAGAGCTCTCGGGGAGCGGACATCCCCCACCTCTTTACCCCTGTGACCGCTCACCTCCTCACCCCCTCACCCCACACACCCTCTCCCCTGTGATCCCACACCTACTCACCCCTGTGACGCTGTACCTCCTCCCATGTGACCCCTCACCCCTGTGATCCCGCACCCCTCCCCCTGTGACCCTATACCCCCTCACCCTGAACCCCCTCCCCCTGTGACCCCACACCCCCTCCCATGTGACCCCTCACCCCTGTGACCCGGCACCCCTCTCCCCGCACCCGTCCCCCCTGTCCTGCCGTGCACCCTCGGGGAGGAGGAGGGATGCTCTGAGAGGCAGAGGCCGCAGCAGGCCGTTCTGCAAGATGCCTGGCCCACCTGCAGCACCAGGTGCTTGTGCAGGTGTGAGTGACAGGAGGGCGGGGCGTGCAGGTGTGAGTGACAGGAGGGCGGGGCGTGCAGGTGTGAGTGACAGGAGGGCGGGTGACCACAGGCGAGGGCGCCCCCCCCCCCATCCTGGGACTGAGCCCCTCTGGGGAACGCAGGGGCCCCTGGTCTTAGTCCTCAACCGCTGCCGCCGGCTGTGGGGTGGAGCCTCCGTCACCGCGCTGGCCGCCCCCAGAGGTGACTGGTCAGGTGGGCGAGCTCTCAGACCCCCGGGGCTGATCTCAGATGCTGCCCGCGGTGCCCAGCCAGGGGGCGCAGAGGGCTTAGAGCCGTCCCCGACCGGCAACTTCACAAGAGCTGCTCCGTGATCTCAGGCCATCCCAGGGAAGGGCCCGCGGGAGAGCACGGGAGGTTTCCACCGGGCCGGGCTGGGCCTCAGGGACTGCAGGGGCCGCCGTGTCCACGTCTTCCGTGGCCGCAGGGACTCCGGGTACGGCCCCCAACTCACTGCCTTTTCTTGTCTCTTCCCTCCCTGGTTCCTTTCATCTTCCGGCCTCTTTGCCCAAATCTTGTTTAACGATGTGCATGGCCTCCTGACCTCTGACCTCTGACCTCTGGGACCGGCAGACTAGGAACCAGTGCCTTTCTGTCGAGCAGCCCACCGTCTTTATGCTTTCTCAGACTTCCAGCAGTCTGACTTTCTAACGGAACAAGGTGATGCTTTTCTGTCTTTCTGCATGTTTGGGACTTGATCGGAGGACCACAGAGGGCTGACGGTTAAGCTCGGGAGCCACACACACAGGCCCTCTGGGGCCGTGGGCGCCGGCCATCTCCACCCACACGGCCACCCCGGCTTCCCTGAGGAGGCTCAGCGTTCCTCTGGCTGGGTGGCAGCCGTGAGGCCGGTCCTGTCTCCGCGCGGCAGGGGCAGCTCCCTGGAGCCCAGAGGCAGGTCCTCCCTGCCCCTCGTGTGGAGCCCACAGGACTGGCGGGACCACAGCCCAGGGAGAGGCAGCCTCAGGCCGGGCCCCTGGACTGCGGATGGGACAGGTGTGTTTGGGGCCAGCTGTCTCACCAAAGTCCCTCTTATCTTTTTAAAAATATCTGATTGTTTTTAGAAACAGACTCCACCTGTGCCTTAAACAGCATCTGTGGCTCTCTCTCAGGAGCATGGAGCGGTCACACCGTTTTCTGTGGCCACCGCCCAGGATGGAGGCTTCTCGCCTGGAGCCAAGGCTTCAAGGACACGCTTATCTGTTCTGTCATCTGTGTCCCGATGCCCCACTTGTGTCCCCACACTGGGCACACATTACCGCTTTACCAGGCAGCTTGCTTAACAGGAAAATGCCTAAAGCAAAAAAAAAAAAAAAAAGACTTTTTTTTCTTTTAATAATTGTTCATCTTTTAAGTTCAAGTAATTATTGGCAATCAAAATTTTTCTAATCTGGTGCATCAGAATTTATTAGAATAAACTACATAATATTATGTTTATGCAGTTGGAAACATTTAGGATGAAATTATTAGGAACATTTTAATAAGTCACAGGAGGTGCTTGTGAAACCAGTTAAATCATGCCAACTCTGGGCTAAAAATAAATCCTCTGACGATTGATGGGGTGTATTGAGAGGTGGTTTGCTTCTGAGCCTTTGCAGAAGCCAGACTCCACTGCTTGGCGCAGGGCTCTGAGCTCCGTGTGTCTGTGGCCTCGGCTGTGATGGCAAGGCCTGCCAGCCTCACGGGTGCCTGCAGCCAGTGCTCAGCACACACGGGGTCCATGCGGTGTTGCTGCAAAACCAGACAATTTTGGCCAAACTTTAAAGGAACAAACCCTTGGCTAGTGCTTCCATGGAACATGCTGCATTTGAGATGGGTGGCTTTTTCTTTTCATCTGTCCAGTTAAAGTGAAAACCACAGAGGCTACCAGGTCTCACATGTAAACATGGGTGTGTTCGTACACATGTATGGCATCTATATATACATGTGCGTGTATTCTGTCCACACCCGTGTGCACGCACAGCTGTGTGTGCTTCCCGCAAGGAGCCACCGCCCGCGCGCTGGTCTGCTTTGCCTTGCCCCCTGCCCCTCGCGCCGAGCCAGCGGCATCTGCACCTCCAACCCCTGCTTCTCCAGCTCCTGCAGCTCCCTTCTTCCGAGGCACTGAGAAATTGATACCACTTGACTAGAAAGCCTCAGTGTTCGGACTAGAAACACCGGACCCCGCTGGCCTGCAGCCCTGCCACGCCCCAACCTCCGGATTCTAGCTTCAGGCCAGGGTTCTTTTGTTTGACTGGAGATGGGGCCAAGGGACAGGACCGGGCAGGCACACGGGGACAGAGGGACAGACAGGCAGGCGGGTGGACAGGGATGCAGGGACAGGCAGGTGCAGACAGGGACAGGCAGGTGGACAGGCAGACCGACAGACAGGGGCAGACAGACAGACAGGGACAGGCAGGAACAGATGGACAGGCAGGTACATGTAGAGGGACAGGAAGGCAGGCGGACAGGCAGGTGCAGACAGAGGGACAGACAGGTGGACAGACAGACAGGGACAGGCAGGAACAGACGGACAGGCAGGTGGACAGGCAGGAGAACAAAGAGGGACACAGGGACAGGCTGGAACAGACGGACAGGCAGTTACATGCAGGCGGACAGGCAGGGACAGGAAGGCAGACGGACAGGCAGGTGCAGACAGGGACAGACAGACAGACAGGCAGGTGCAGACAGACGGACAGGCAGACGGACAGGCAGGTGCAGACAGAGGGACAGGCAGGCAGAGTGGCCGGTGCAGAGCTCCTCGCTGGGGCCCGCGTGCCCTCAGGAGCAGCGCCCTTTCTGGACGGTCGGGGTGAGCGGCAGGGCCGTCAGCCCCGGGCCCACGCCCCGACCATCGCCGCTGCTGCGCCGAGAGCCGGGCCTCCCTGCACGCGTACCCCTCGGCCGTCCCCGCGGAGCCGGGCGTGCGGCGCGGGCTCAGTGTCTGTCCTCGCCTTGCAGAGGAGCCCGAGCCGCCCAGCCCCGGCCGACGCCGCGCCGAGCCCCGACCGGCCGCTGCTGACGGACCCCGAGCCCCGGCCGAGGCGCGAGTAGCAGGAGGATAGGTAACGGCCGCCCGCGGGCAGCCCGTGTGCTGTGTTTCCTCCAGAGCTCTGCCGTTTGTTAGGTTCGCGGTGGCAGAGACTTGCCCACACGTGGGGTCCGTCCCCGGTAAGTGGCCCACCGGAGAGGCCGGCCGCCTGGGGCTGCCTGCGGTGCACACCCAGGCACGCGTGTGAGCGTGCGTGCACACACACCTGTGCAGTGCGCAGGCCCACCGCGTCCTTCGACGCCCGGAACACGGCCTTCATTCTCATCCGCGGTGGTGGGCGTGGCTCCACCTGAGAGACCTCCAGGAGAGACCCCCTTGTGGAATAAACAAGGGGATCTGAGCCAGGCCGGGGCAGGCGTCCAGCTGCGCCTTCAGCATCCAGAGCGGGCATCTCCGGGCCGGCTTCCCCCTCCCTGCCCATCCAGTCTGACCACCTGGGCCTCCGACCGCGGCCGGAGCGGTCCAGGGAGATGCGCGGTGGGAGGAGCCGCACTCAGCCTGGGGCCCGGGGAGGGGCCTCGTGTTTATACACCTTTCTGCGGGACGCTGGACACAAGGAGTGGACGGATGGTTCACACGCCGTCCCCGTGTCTGGCCCAGCTATGCTCGGGGGCAACCCCGCCAGGGCAGCGAGGGCCGCGGCTGCGCTGGGTTCCGACGGGTTTGGACGGGGTCCGCGCGGGGTCCCGGGACTGACTGTCCTTTCTGTTTCCGCAGACCTCGCGCTCCGTGTCAGGACCACCTCTGGGGAGTTACCCACTTGCTTCTCTGTAGTCTCCAGCCCCAGGCAGCACCCTGGAAGGCAGGGAACGCGGGGCCCCTCCTGCTCCGTCTCTCCCACCCACGGCCCCAGGGGCGGCCACACTCAAGGGTCCAGCCGCGAAGGGCCGCGTGGCGTGTGCTGCTCTTGCGGCCGGAAGAGCAGGAAGACGGGACAGGCGTCCCCGAGTGGCGACCGGGAAGGACACGCACGAGCCCGCTACCCTCCCTGGCCCCGTGGCCAGGGGAGTCTCGGTCCGCTCCAGGCACGGCCACCACACCAGGACCTCCGGGGAGTATGGCCAAGCCTCGCAGGCGGGGGTCCGGTCTGCTCCGTCCTCCCAAGCCCGACACCTCTGCTTTCGGAGCGGCCCCCCGCCCGGTCCACGGCTGCCGTCCAGACCTGCGCGTGGTGGCGCTGACCGCGGGGCGAGTCTGGCCCGACCCCGCCCCTCCGGGGGAGGTGCTGACCGCGTGCCCGGGGAGCCCCCCTCTGTCCCCCGCTGCCTCTAGGGGGGCCTGGCCCGGAAAGCACAGGCTCCGAGAGGTGCCCCTTCCCGCTCCGAGGGCGCAGGCGCGGTTTGCTGTTGTGGGAAGGGTGTTTCGGGGTTTGCGGGGACGCGTGTGGTCTGGGTGCCGGGGGCCGGCCTCTGCTGCGGTGCTCAGACCCCCACGGGGAGCGGCCTCTCTGGCGCGTGGGCCCCCAGATCCGCGCCGGGCTCAGGGTCGCCGGGGCGGCCCGGGAAACCCAAGAGCAATGCCGCCGCCCGCACGCCGCCCGCAGGCAGCTGCACGGTAAACCCTGTCGCTCTCCTGTAACGGAATCTCCGTTTCTAGAAATAACCCGTTCGACGTAGCCTTAATGGTCCGTAAGGAAAACATTTCAGTTTGAGGTTCAAACTTGAGAAGGTACAACAGACAGCGTTTTAGGGGAGGGTCACCCGGAAGCCAAGCGCTGCCCCCGCAGGCTGCCCTGTGGGCCGAGGCCCGTGCTGAGCCCGCCGGGTCCGCCCCCGCGTCGCCCGGACCGCGTGGTTCGCTGGGGCGGTGCTCACCTGTGAGAGCCTGATTTGACCGAAGGGAGGAGCTGACCGCAGGGCAGGGTACCCAGGTGGCGCGGAGGAAGCAGGACGCATACCAAAGAGTGGGGTGAGGGCCACGGGGGCGAGGCTGGGGTGGGGGCGTCCTCCGGAGGCCCCGCTCCCTCGCTGTTCCTCAGGCCCGCGGCCTGCGTGTGGCCCACACTAGACCCTGCAAGCAGCGGTGTGTGCGTTTTTACAGCCGTTTTTAAGAACCTAAAATGGGTATAAATGTCATACCTGTGGGGGGCAGATTCTCTGTATGTTTAGTTAACAAATTCTTTGTAATGTATTTTTTTAGAGATCTTAAAATTGCCTTTGCACTGAAGTATTTTCATAGCTGTTTATATCTCTTTTATTCCTTTATTTGTTAACGTACCATATCTAATTTTTAAAGTATGTTTTTAAAGCTTTTATTTTTTAAGTTGAAGACATTTTGGCCACTTTACATTTAAATTCTGATGAACGTTTTGGCTGAATGTCTCAATATCTGATGAATGTGAATTTTCAGATTTGACTTTATTCTCTGCACCTGTTTTGTTTTTGGTGTTTCTGGCAGTAGCGAGTAGTTACAAGGCATAGAGTCTGATCATTTGCTCTGCTCTTTCTTCACCATTCATTGCAATTTCATCTGCTTTTTGTTTAGTTTTTAGTTTCTAGCCTTCAGCCTTAAAATAGGAGCTTCTTGACGGTTCGCTGTCGCCTTTCTGCCTGTATCCAGACGGTTATCACTTACCTCGGATAATTCAAGTCTCCTTAGGACAGTTACTGACCATTACACGCCCCAGTACGTCTTCTTAAAATTGTTCGGGAAGTTCCTAAGTGCGCCTGAAAATGTGAGATGGACCAGGGGCATGAGACCAGAGGCTGGAGAGGGATGGGGAACCAGGGAAGGGACATTTCAGACAAGACAGTGCGGCTCCCACCTGGCGGTGGGCAGTGCTTACTCGCCTTAAACTGACCTTAGAGCAAGTAATTTAAGCATCTTCCTTAGTTTTGAAAATCTTACAGCTGCACAATAACCACGTATTAACATTTCCCCCGTTGGTCCGGATGTCTGGTTCCCGACCGCCACGTCACCCCCCAGAGCTAGCTGTCTGTGCGGCCACTCCACCGGAGGAGACCCGCCCTCGGGACCACCGCCAGCCCCTCCCAGCTGCAGCCACGTCCGGGCTGGGAGAAGAGACGCTCTCTCGGCCACTCCTGTTAGAACCCCAGTCAGCCCATTCCCGTGCCCTTAACTCCACGGGCGGACATAGACCAAACGACCCCCAGAGGCGCCGCCTGGAGAGGCTCGCTGGGGGCGGAGCTTCCGCAGCGACAGGTCGCAGCCGCCTAGTAGCCTTGTGAGACTTTGCAGCTTGAACTTACAGCAATGCCTCGCACACAGTTTAACTATTCTTAAATTCATGGGCATCAACCAAAAGTTCAGGGCAACCTAAGGGAAGTTTCCAGCCTTTTTCTTTAAAACCACTAAGTTCATCTGTTTTGCACTGATTATGAATAACCTAATGCAACCACTTCTGCTTATCTTAATTAATGGTATTTATTTAACAACTCAGTGTAACAGCTTGGTATGCACTTTCTTTTGGAAGTTTCCCATTTCTAACTTTAAAAACAGGAAAAATGTCAGCTGGCAAATGCATTCATTCTGTTGTCATTTTTTTTAAATAAGTTAAAGGGTAGGTGAATGGGGGTGAGAATCGTTTTGATGTCTATAAACAAAGCTTTAATGAAGATGTGTCGGAGTATTATTAAAGTGTGATTCTACTTTTGCAGAAAAAATCTAAAGATCAGTTTATATAGCTTTATTTTTTACCTTATGAAAATATACAGAATTTTAATATGCATATATTGTCTCTGACTTAAAATTATGTGCGTCTGCATTGCTGTTTAAAATGTTCATTCATTATGTAATGTGATAAAAGAGAATCTTCAAAAATATATTTAACACAAATGTATCTATAGGTATTGTCATCATAAATACTGGAATTTATTTTTAAATTATTGAATATAGTAGATGTGTTTAAGATAATAAATCAACCTCTGAACAGTAATGTTTAATTGATAATTTATTAATCTGCTTTGAAAAATTAAATGGTGAATTAAACCAAATCTTAAATTTCTGTAAAATTTATTTTGTATGCTACTGTTTTTAACTTTTATTTCTGTAGATAAAGTATATCTTCATAATATTAATTATGATTGGACTTTTCTGCAGAATATCTAGGCAGGAGACCTGAATCTGCTTGCAATAAAGAAGAAAAAGTTCTGGTTTAGTCTCTTTATAAATTAAAAAGATCATGGAAGTTGGTGTTGAGTTTCTGCTAAGACGAGCTGCAGGGTAAACACTCTGCCAGCGAGTGTTTCTGTTTGGTATGAAGCCGCGGGAGCAGCCTCTCAAGATCGTGTGGGATGCGGTGGCCCCGGCCCACACCTGAACTGCCGGGGGGGAGGGCGCGGAACAGGACACCCAGCGCCTCGCCCTGTCCTTCCCGCTCCAGCTGCCCCCGGACTGTCCGCCAGACCCGCCCGCCCCTGGGGTCTCTGCTCCTCCTCTAGTCCAAACCCCGGCCCCCACACCCCAGGGCCCCCGGGCAGCTCCAAGAGGATCCTGCCCTGCCCCAACGGGTTCCTCCAGGCCCCGAGAGGCCCCCTGGCGCGGGGCCTGGCAGCTCTGCCCCCCCCAGCCCTGCCCCCTTCCTCTGCTGGCCCCTGCCACCCCTGCAATTCCTGTCTCTGAAAACTGACCCCCAAACATTCAGATCCTCACAGTCTCATTCCTGGGATTCTGACTCATTTGGGGAACCAGGGTGGACCCTGAGAAAGGGCCTTCCTGGGCCGGGGCAGGGTGGCCCCTTCAAGGCTGACGGGTCCCTCAGAAGGCCTCTGGCTTCACCGGGCACAATTCTAAAATTGGGGGCTTTTTCCCAGCTCCCAAACCACAAAGCGAGGGCAAGTAACTCACCCCGAGTGGGCGACCTTGGCTGTCACAGACCACACAGCGGCCAGCATGCCAGTCTACAGGAAGTAGATGCCGCAGGTGAGTTGGGTCCCAGGTGTGCTGTCCGCTGGGGTCCAGCGTCCACACCTGCCTCGGGTGACAGGGACCTGTGGCCACGCTGACCCTGGCAGCTAGGAGAAAAATGCTTGCCTTTCAAGTGAGTGAGGGCACCCTGGCCCGAGGCTGTGCGGGTGTGAACAGCCGGCTCCCACCAGTGTGCATGTGAACACAGCCCTTCATTCCACTGGGCTGGGTCCCAGTGTGATCAACTGCAATTATTAAGCTTCCTCTTTCAGGGAAAAATCTTAGAAATAATACGCAATTTATCAGTTCCTTTCTTGCACTAAGAGGACACCCCTAAAACTGCATCATCATAATAACTTACCCAGGGAAGATGCTCACCTTCATACATGTTTATCACGTACAGTCGGAATGATTCAGGAGCATTTAGTCAGGTGGCAAATGTCTAATTCATCATCCAGATACAGGTATGAGCCCTAATCAAGCCCGACAGAGGCCCAGTGAAACCCGTCTTTAATCAGATATAAAGACCAAACCTCACAGTTAGTGGGCAGTGTCAGGCCTAAGCCGGTCTTAGAAGCTGATGCCCTTAAGGCCCACAGCTTGCCCTGCAAGGCCTCCGTCCCTTCCTTACGTCTGTGACCTCTGCTGACCCTTTCTGTTGACTGGTGTGGCCACAGACGTTGCAGTTTTCGGTGCGTCCCCTCGGTTTGCTGAGCTTGCTTCTCAGAGGTCATGGTTCAGCCGGAATTCAGAAAGCTGTAGAGGGTCAGGCCAGCAGCAGCCCGCCGAGCAGTGGCTTTTTCCGGCGCAAGCTTGGCTTTGGGAACTGCTTTGGAGCTTCGTCTCAGTCCCACTGTTGAGCTGGCTGTCCCAGTTGTATAAAATCCACTTTTCGTCGCATGTCACAGCACGGCTGAGAAATAGTTCATTATTGTTGTGTAGACTAAGAGAAGGGATTAAAACAGTGGTTTTCTGGAGTTGCAGTCAGCTCATGAGGCACTCCCTCTTTGAGCTTTTTCATCTTTCCAATTTGCTTCAGGTGCCGAGCGGCCGCAGAACGGTGGATGTTGGGCTCCTTGGCAACTTCTTGTGTACTTGTAAGAGGATCAGCTTCGAAGATGGCTCTCGCTCAGCTGGTCCTTGTCGGCTTCCGATGGCGGGCCACTACGCTCCGCAGCGTCAAGGCTCATGTCAAGGCTCATGTGAGCCTTGATGCAGGACTCCCTGACCCCCCACTGTGCTGCACGTTCGTTAGCAGCTCCTGGGCCGCACGCGAGTTGTCTCCGCTGCTTTACAACCCATTATGAACTCAAGAAAATCACTGGAATTTGCTTTTTTGTCTAACATTTCCATAGCCTAAAATAAATATAAAATAAACAGCAAGTAATAAGGTGATAGCAAAAAACATAAATTGAGAAATACACATTAAAATGATGTATCACATAGTCACATTTATTAAGAATGTATCCCAATACCAAACAGCCAATTTCAACAATGTAAAACCGCAATTACTTTTGCACGAACCTAAACAGTTTGCTAGTGTCGAGAGCAGGCTGAAAGGCAGACCAGACACGAACGTGGCAAACTGAAGCCGCCTGGCGTCATTTCAGGGCGGCTCCGGAGAGCGCCCGCACCATGGGCCTTTAGGTCTCAGTGCCGAGGAGAATTCAGTGACAGCAATGTGGTCGGCAGGCGATTTACTAGAACAGGATGCTTGTGAGGCTTACAAGTGGGCGGGCAAGGCCGGGAGGCTCTGAGCACTTAGGGGGCTGCGGTTTGTAATCAAAGGAGGAGTGGAGAGGAGGGGAGAGCCTTGTCTTTCCCGAGTAGACGTCATTCTGCCATCAGCTCCTCCTCCAGAGTGGGTGGGAGAGTTTTCTTGTCTCTCCGTGGTGAAGCGAAGTCCACAGATGACTGTTTCACAGGCGTGCAGAAAGCATGGCCCAGGGACCGTTAACTTAGTGAACTCCCTGGGCAGGAAGTGGGGCTCATGCACCATGGTCTCATTAGTTCGGGCCTCACGCTTCTGCTGGGGGTTTGTGGTGGAGCAAGATGCTTTATCAAGAGGTCATTAGCTTACAGGGATCGTCTGTATTTTCCTACTTCCCATCCCCTAGGGAGATTAACTATTCAATCACCGACTTTGTCCCTTCATTCTGTCCCTGCAAAAACCTGGAAACGAGCCATGACCGTGGCGCCTGCAGCTTGTCTCAGGACAGGATGGTCGTTCCCCGTGGACAGGACAGAGCAAAAGGACCGCAGGCAGCACAGCGCTGCTTCCCGCCTGGGCTAAAACCGCCCCTGCCGTCTGCTCGCCCTGTCCCGGGGCCACAGAACCGGGCACCGCAGGCGGAGGTCAGCCTGGCTCCCTCGGGCTTCGAGCCTCCCAGCCTTGGGGCTCCTGGAGACCCATCTCTGCCTCCATCCTCACGCGGCGCCCACTCTGCCTGTCTGTCTCAGCGTCCGCTTTCCACAAGGTCGCCAGTCACCTTGGGTGAGGGCCCCGCCCTGATGCCCTCATTTTAGATAAATTGTGTCTATAAAGGTCACATTCCAGAGTACCCAGGGTCCGGACCTCAACATATCTTTTTGGGGAGACACAATTCAACTGATGCTCTGCTTTGGGGCCCTGCGGCAGGGCAGAAACCCTCGTGCTGCGTGTGGTGGGGGGCAGCGGGGCGGGGGGGTGGTGCGTGTTGGGGACAGAACTCAGCCACCCGTCCTCACATCCCCACCCAGGGCTGCGCGGCCTAACTCACCATGGGCCACCGTGGCCCCGCGGGTCCCGGGGGTCCTGCCCATGCTGGGCCGGGTGCTAAGCGCCTCCTTCCCCGTCTCATCAGTGTTCAGAGCCTGACTCCACACTGGGGGTGAGCTCCGGGGGCCCTGGGACCCCGCCTGGGCAAGGTGAACTGCCCAGCGGCCAGCGCGGGCCTGGGGCCACGCTGTTGTCTGAATAAACACCTGGCTGGAGGCTCAGGGCCCTGCCCGCCTGCCCGCCCAGCAGCTTTCCCTGGAGACTGGAGGGTCACCCAGCAGCCCTGCCTTTGGCTTCCCGGAGGAGGGCCGTGGGGCAGGGCCAGTCAGCAGCCAAGAAACGAGCCCCAAGGAGCCGCAGCTCAGGAGGGGCGGGCGAGGAGGCCGTGGCTGCTGGCGACTGGGGCGCCCGTGTCTCTCCCAGCAGGTTGGTTCTCTGAGGCCCCAGGTACACAAGAGGAACCCCGCTTCCATGCCCCTGGGTCACCTCAGAACTCCAGAGGACCAGGCCCCCGACCCAGCCTCCTGCGTGTCCCAGCTGCCCCTCCTAACCTGGACCCAGGGGGCAGGGGCAGACGCTGAGATGCCCAGGGGACCCCAGGATATGGGGGGCGGGGTGGCCCTCCGCACTTGGGTGTCACCTACGTGCACGCTCGGTAGCTCCCATCTGACCCTCTGCGATTCCATGGACTGTACACACAGGTTCCTCTGTGTATGGGATTCTCCAGGCAAGAATACTGGGGCAGAGGGATCTTCCTGACCCAGGGATCAAACCCGCATCTCCTGCCTTGCCGGCAGGTTCTTTATCCACTGAGCCACTTGGGATTGCTTCCTGTGACACAGACTTCTTTGTGGGAGCAAGGCTTTCCATAGAGGAGTTAATCTCAAACGGCAAAGTCCCCAGCTCCCTGAAGGGCCAAGGGCGTGGGGACCAGGCAGAGACACAGGCCCAGGCCCACAGGGTCTCCAGGCCGCCTGCCCACCTGTGGGGCCCGCAGCCTCGGCCCGCGGGAGGGGCTGACCCCAGCGGGAGCAGAAGGTCCTTCTCCCCTCGGCTCCTCCCAGAGCCCAGATTGTGATGGTAATTTCCCCAGCCTCTGAGAGCCGCACAAAGGCCTGGCTGGGCCCTCAGGGCCCCTGGCCAGCGGGGCGCCCCAGGCTTTTGTTCTGGGATTCCCCAGCTTGAGTAGGGAGACTTGAATCAGCGCAAACTCTCTCTGAGAGTACAGGCGTCTTGGGCCTTTGTCCTCCACGTCCTCCTGGGCCAACGACCACGTCCCAACATGAGGCCTCCCTGCGGTGGGAGAGGCTCCCGGTCCGGGTGCCTGTGGCCGAGGTGGGGCTCGGGACCCTCTGCGGGACGCCCACCTGGGGGCAGGTGCCGAGCCTGCAGACCCGACCCGGGTCGTGGGGTCACCAGCACCTCTCATTTCCTGCCCGTCCTCCGAGCAGGCCGGCCGGCGCCTCCCTCCGGCTCTCACAGCCCCAGCACGCTCAGCACAGCCCCTGGAGGGCACCCCCAGGAGCCCGGGGCCCTGAGGTCGTGGGAACCGGGCCGCGGCCCCACAGAGCGGGTCAGGACGCGGCGACCTTAGTCCTCCGAGGCCCCCGCCTCCGCCCTGACTCCGCCAGGTTCCTGGGGCCTTCCCATGCCCGCTCATTCGGGAAGGAAACCGTCCAGGGGAGGAAGGTCCTGCCTTGCTTTGCTGTCTGCTGGGCCAGCCTCCACCGCGTGGCAGCCCTGCCTCCGAGCGCATGTGGGGTCCTGTCCACTCGGCAGCCCAGGCTCAGCGGCGCCCACCACCGAGGGCCTGGTCCCCTTCCTGGGCTCCGCGGCAGGGGCTAAGCGCGTGCTGACTGCCAGGCGATGCCGTGTGGTGGGGACCGCATTTGGAGGAGGAAAGTCCTGCAGAGGTCCACGCGCCCTCCCGGCAGGCCCGGAGCCGCACCCCCAGGGCGGGTCGGAGGCTCCTGGGGGCGGGGCTCCCTGGAGCCTTGGGGTTTGTGCCTATTGCCCTCCCGACAGAGCCACGTGCTGGTCTTACTCTGATTTCCCGGTGTCGCCCACAGAATGCAGACGTTTGAAAGCGCCAGCTAAAATAAAGTTTACACCTAGAGCAACATCGGGGACGTTTCAGCCTGTGCGCCTCAACATTCCGAGTTCTACTGGGGAACTTGAGTTTCCCTGAACAAGGGGAACCCACAAGGGAAAAGGCCGGTCCCTTCCCTTTTCCTGCAAAAAAGGGGCCCCTCCGCATCTGCACGGCCCTGCCCTGGGGTCTGCACACCCCGAGCCCAGTGAGAGAGCGCCTGCTCCGCGCAGGGGGTGACGGTGATGGGGTACACGCTGGGGGGCGGGGCTCGGGCGCCTCCCCTCCCCCTCCCGCCGGCGCAGACCCTCGTGCGTCCTCCCCTCGCGCTCCTCCCTCTCCCTCCGCGCGGTCCCCTCCCCCACCGTCCTGGCCGCTGCCCCGCTAACCCTCCCCCTCCTCCCCTCCCCTCCCCCAGGCCGGGGAGGAGGGGCGTCCGCGCACCTGCGGGTGGAGGACCGGGGCCGGGAGGCCATCCCACGGCAGGTGTGTGGGGGCGGGAAGCGCGGGCGGTGAACGCGGAGGGGGGGGGAGCGCGGCGGGCGCGGGAGAGGGGCCGACAGAGGAGGGCGGGGGGCGCGGAATCAGCGTCCCGGAGGCCGGTGACCGGTCTGCGCGCTCCGATCGCCTCCCGTGGCCGGTCTGCGCCGCTGCGATCCCCTCCCGCCTGCGTGCGACCCCAGGGAGCCCCGGGACCGGCCGCGGCGGAGCGGGGCGCTGCGCGGTATCCAGGGGCCGCCGCCGGAGGGGGAGCGCGAGCTCCACGTGCGGGACGCCCCCCACTGTCGGCCGGGGTCCTCCCGCGCGGACAGGTGTCACTGCCCGGCCCCTCCCAGGGCCGCACCCCTGGGTCCCGGCCCCCAGCAGGTCCCGGGCCAGGTGGGGCCGCTGAGGGCGGCCGGCTGAATCTGGACTTCCCGGCCCCTGTCTGGCTGTTTTGCTTTTCAAACTGGCAGCGGAAAAGTAAGACTCAGCAGTTTAAAAATAAGGCCGGTTGCTCTTTCAACTCTAAACCGTGTTCCTGCTAGTTTTTAAAAACCACCTTCCGTTCTCTGCAGCGCTGGACCTTAAACAGGAGCCTGCTCCGGTTGGCCCAAAGGAGACTTTTCTCGAGCAGGTGCAGCATCTTAACTTTACTGCAAGCTTCCCACCCTGCCCCTATGGGACCTCCCGCGGGCCCTGGACAGGGAAGGGGTTAAGGTGACCCTGAGGCACAGCAGGATGTGTGGGGGTGGCCGTGGGAGGCCCCAGGATGTGTGACCACTGGGAGGGGCCAGGCTACAAAAATAGACGTGTGTCCGGGGGTGCTGGTGCTGGAGTGTGTGTGTCCCTCCCAGGGGACCGGGGACCCCACTGGGCAGGTAGGTGAGGGGTGGTGCCCTGGGGGAGACCTCGCGGTGGAAGTTCTCCTAAAGTGCAGATCTGACCCAGTGGCCGGCCCAGTGCGGGTTCGGGGACCTGAGTTCTGAGCTCTGCTCCTGGCTCCTGGACCCGCTGCGGCAGGGGGACGGACAGATAGAGGCTGCCCGTGGGCCCGGGGGGGGGGGGGCGGCCAGGAGGGCACGTGCTCCGGGTGAGTCAGTCCAGAGGGGCAGGAAGAGGGGCTTGGCTGTGTTTCAGCACTTGTGTCCCTCAGGGTGGGGTGCACCCCCCCAGGTCCCAGGCTCACCGTCTGGCCAGGACCTGGGCGCAGCTGTGATTGGTCCTCTGTGACCTTGGCCCCGCCACCTGTGACGGCCCCCCTGGCAGCGATCCGGGGAAAGGCTGGCGAGAGCATTGGGCCTTCTGCGCCAGAAGCCTGGGCATCACCCTTCTCGTGACTGTCCCCAACTCTGGGGTGACTTTCTCTCCAGGAGACCCACGGATCAGGAGGAGGGCTCAGGGGTCACCTGTTTGTGGAGCTCAGCACTCTGAGAACACTTCTGCCCCAGACGCAGCTCGAAACCCGTCCTTCTCCTGAATCAGAGCCTCTTCCCTCCCCAGCCCTGCCACTGCTGGGCACCTCCTGACCTCGGGTTGTGGCTGTAATCGGTGTCCAGATCACCATTCCAGGAGGCTCGTTCTGTGTTGGGGGCTCAGCTGTGAAAACAGGAGATTTACCTGGGAAGCGCATCTTGGTGATTAGAAGTAGAATGAAGGTCACTTGGACAGAAGAGCTTCCTGCTGTTAGGAACTCACATACCTTTTGTAAAATGGCATAAAGCCTGAAGTGGAAAGAGAGGTTAGTGGAGCGTTTGTGCGAATGGAATATTGGTAGCACCTGGCCATCAGCTTAGTTGATCTGGTGCTAAGAGGCTCCGAGGGAAGTTAGACGTGTGAGAAGAACAGGACAAGAAGGTAGCATTCTGCTCCACAGTCAGCTCAGCCTCTTGTTCTCAGGTCCACTCATTTCACCCTCTCCTGAGCCCAGGAGAGCCAGGGTGATGCTCTTCCCCAACAGGTGGGAGATGCTGGCTGAGCGCCAGCCACAACCTGGACCTGGCTGAGGGCCTGGGGCCACGTCTGGTGCCGCTCAAGAGATGCTCAGTCCACTCCTGCCTTGGAGAAGGCGGGTGGCGGCCCAGCCCCGCTCCAGAGAAGGCACGGTCGGCTGTGTGGTCAGTGTGGGGTGGCCGGCCGGACTGCCCAGCCGCCCATGGACTCTGCTGGTGGAGCCGGTCCACAGTACCTTCCCCTCGGGGACGACCGTGTCCTTTTCCTCTGGGCCTCCCCAAGTAAAACGTTCAGGAGTGCAAGCCCGCAACGGTCTCCCGGACACCCTGTGGCTATTACCGAGGAACTCTTGGGCACCCAGGGCTGGACCTCGACTTTGTGGTCAGCGGCCGCTCCCGAAGCACCTCATCCAGCATCAGGCAGCGCCGTCGTCTCCAGGATCCCCAGGAAACCTGGAGCCTCCGCCAGAACCTCCCAGCAGCCCCCTGGAGCCCAGAGGGCCAGTCCTACGCAGCTCCACGGAGGTGACCCAGGAGCACCAGAGCTTGCGCCCCAGTGGGTAACATGTCAGCGTGAGTGTAGGTCACCGCTGGGGGAGTTCAGTCCAATCTGTTGAGAAAGCGAAGAACTGTATTCAAAGTACCAAGTTGAGCAACCACAGAAATCGGAACAAGTCAAATAGGAAGATATGGGTGGGGACACCGAAGCGCGCAGCTGACCAGCCCCGAACGTCTCCACACCGTCTTCCTCCTCACTGGCCCGTTTCTCGCTCAGCGCTTAGGGCTGGCGCCGGAACAGAGCGGGGTGACTCCCGGGGGAAAGGCCCTGCTGTCATCCCACAAACTGGGCCTGAGGGGCAGGGGGGACAGGCGTGGGGAGGAGGTGGAGACCGGACCTCCCTGAGGGTCACCCGTCCCCGGCATCCAGCTGGACAGCCCCGCCTCCCTCCCGATGCCCTGGACAAGGTGGTGGGTGTGAGCGCCACCGACGATCAAGCAGGTTAAGCCGCTGCCGTGGGGCCACAAGCAGAATTTTTGAAAGGGGCCCAGCCAGACATAAGCCAACGGGGCGATGATGGCCTGTGTGTGTGCATGCTAGGTCACTTCAGTCGTGTCTGACTCTGCAACCCTGTGGCCTGTAGCCCGCCAGGCTCCTCTGTCCGTGGGATTCTCCAGGCAAGAACACTGGAGTGGGAGAAGGGAATGGCAACCCACTCCAGTATTCTTGCCTGGGAGATCCCATGGACAGAGGAGCCTGGCGGGATGCGTAGTTACACATTGTCTGTAAGTAAATTTATTGTCTAGATGTGTTCATTTTTCTTTGATCAGTCTTGCGCTTGAGTTTTCATGATTACGGAATCCTTGGTGTCTATTCACAGGATAAACTTGAAACCAATGATTAAAAAAATTTAAAAAAACACTGGAGTGGGCTGCCATGCCCTCCTCCAGGGGATCTTCCTGACCCAGGGATCGAACCCACATCTCTTACATCGCCTGCACTGGCGGGCGAGCTCTTCACCACTAGTGCCACCTGGGAAGCCATAATGAGCCATGAGTAAGCCCAAAGACGAGGGGGCTGTGGGCGATTACCTACCGGGGTGAGCATATCGGGCAGATGACGTCATGTGGCTTCGGTTCGAGATGTAGTCACTCGCTGTCTCTTTAAATACAAGGTTGCCTCCCAAAGACTTGATTCGAGTTTCTTTGCCAGACTTCCACCTGAGGAATAAGACCTGAATGTTTGTCCTGGCCCTCGGACAGCATTCTTTACCTGGGGATTGGAGATGTTTCCGGCCCAGGCGGCATTGGTTTTGAACGTTTGCCAGTTCAGTGAATTCTACTGTGACATTGAAGCCAGGAGAACCAGGGGCATTTTTGTCCTTGAAACAGGAGCCCAAATGTCAAGGGAAAATCTAGGTTTTTATTTCTCTAATGCAGCAGAAGTAAATAATATTTTTGTTTGTGCAATGCTTTATTCCATTCCAGTGTTATAAAAGGAAGCCATTTGTTTACCTGAATGCGGACACAGTAGAAATTCTCTGGAGAAGAATGAATTTTAAATATCCCACATCCGTTTCAGAATAAACACTGCCAAAAGCCTTACCTGGTGATTCGGGTTTTGTTCAAGGAAGCATGGCTGATGTCTTTGCAGTGTGACCTCGTCTTCCTTCTAAGGTCTGTTTTTCACTCTGCAGACTCATGTTCGACTGTTGGAGGCTCATCCTTTGCAAGAAAACCGGAAGCAACGCCGATGCTCCTGCGCGAGGGTCCCAGGAGGCCGAAGCGGAAGACAGCGACCCTCGGGTGGATGTCCCTGATGTCATCAGGCTTGTTCCAGACCCGTCGGAGGGGCCGCCCCTGCCCGCAGGTAGGCCTGGCTGCCTCCTTGGGGTGCGGATGGGGCCTCGGTCCTCCCGGGGGACCAGTGTCCTGGGTCTGCAGCGGCAGCTCCCCAGGGACCCAGGGCTGCCTGCACATGCGGGCCGGCTGGGCCCAGGCCTGTGGATGAGACCTCAGTCCACACACTTGCCCATTTGCCTTCCTGGCGGTGAGGCTGAGGCTGGCTCTGGTGAGCTCTCAGGAAGTCGTCTGGGTTTTAGATTCCAGGGCTCCGTTTTACCAGGTTTTCAAACTGAATCGCACAATTATACAAAGTAATTGCTTGTGATTTTTAAACTCATCTTATTCCAAGGCTGTTTTTCCCTCCCATTTCTTATTTTGAGCATTTGTACTTTCTCTTTTGCTTCATTAGATTAGCTAACGGATCGGTTTGTGGATTTTGTTTCCAGAAGCCAGTTTTTAAGTCACTCTCCTGACTTCCCAAGCGTGTCCCTCCTGAGCCCACCCGGGCCCCTGGCCCTGTCCCCTCATGCGTGGCTTCAGCGCTCCTGTCTTCCCCGTGTCCCCGGGTCTCCGTTCTCGCAGGAGCCACGTCCAGAGTCCCCGCCCTGCGCGGCACCAGCCCCTCAGGGCCCCTGGCTCTGGAGCCCCTCTGCTCCTCCTCACACCTCTGCCTGCAGGCCTCGCGGGCCGCGCTCTCCACATCAGCTCCCGCCCCCCGGGCCCTGCTGCCTCTCTGGGGTCTCTGTCGGACGCGAGTCCGCGTGGACTCGGGTCTCTGCTGTTCATTCTTTTGTTCTCTCTCCACATGTGTAGAGACCACTTGATTGAATAAGATTTACCTGAAAGATATGAAATCACACAGCAGGACTTTCAGTCTTTGTGTATTTTCCTAACTGTGCATTCTAAAAGGTGAGCATCAGGTCAGATTTTGCAGTGTTAAAACACTCTTCTCATGCCAAAAATATTAGAAGCTGTGGTTTTGCTTTGAAAAAATAGAGAGTGAATAAACGGCGGGTTTTGGTGGTCGTGGTTACTGTGTGTCATCTCCTTGTGGTCTCTGTCTGTGATCCTGTTTTACCTGCTTTAAAATCTGATCTGGACATTTAGCCAGGCGACGTCTTCAGTCACGCTCTGGGAAATAGCTTTCATTCATTTCGTTAGCACCACCTGCAACTCTGAAATGGAATTGTTTGCTTATTAAATTAAGTAGACCATGAAATGGATTTGAGGTGCAGTATTCCTCTTCTGCTCGCTTTGAAGGCCCCAACACCCGTGTGATGTCTCTGTATGACTTCTCCTCCTTCAGAGAGCAAGGCTTGGCTGAGCCACGCATCTCTTACCACCCACGTTCCTTCTCTTCTTTTTTTTTTTTTTATTTTTTTTTATTTTTTTTTAATGTTTTTTAATTTTTTTTTAATTTTTTTATTAGTTGGAGGCTAATTACTTCACAACATTTCAGTGGGTTTTGTCATACATTGATAGCAGACCTGCCAGTAGCTCTGTGCCTCATAGGAAACGCCGCGCCTCCCAGCGACTGAGGTCTCTGCCGAGACTCTTGCCACCTCTCCTGGCCTGGCCCCTGTGTGGCTGGGACGTTTTTTGTTTTCTGAGGTTGGAAACAGGAAGGCAGTCAGGACCCCTGGAGAGTTGGGCGGTTAAGGGGAAGGGGTGTGTCCAGCAGGCCCGTGGCCTGGCTCACCCGCCTCTGTGGCTGGGAGGCGGGCAGGGGGAGCTGGGTCTCCAGGACTCGCGTCTGAGGTCAGCCGACGGGGCCGCCTCGCCTGTCCCATGTGGCGCAGACACGGATGAGCCCTGACCCGCCAGCAGCTGCGAACTGTGTGTGGGGGTGGCCGCCTGCACGTATGCGTGGTTGGTCCCGGGCACTCACGGCCGATCGGGACCCGTGGGGCGTGGCTGATGGGACGGCGGGGCCCTGCAGCCCGCCTGGAGGGTCGCCGGGCCCGCTGTCCGCAGACGGAGGTGTCGGGCAGGCAGGGTCTGCTGGGCATCCTGAGCGCACGCAGCTCTGACCCCGGGGCAGCCTCGCGCTGGTGCGGGCAGGGCCCGGCCCTCTGGGCCTTTGAGGGGTCGCCTGTGGGTTGGGGGCGCGGCGCCGGGCGCTGGCTCGAGAGCTCTGACAGGTCAGTGGGCGGGAGCGGGGGTCTTGCCGCTGGGCGTTCACCTGGGAGTGGGAGCTGGGGCGGAGGGGCTCACCGGGGAAGCAGAGCCCTGGCAGTAAAGCCGGCCCGGAGGGGCTGCCTGGGACCTGACGGTCCGAGACCCGGCACAGCCTCGAGGAGCAGCGGGACGGGCCCTGGGGTGCAAGAGGGGCGCGCTGCGGGCCGCGGGGGGCTGCTCATGACCCGCGGAGACTCTGCGGAGAAGAGAGGCCCTGAGGAGGACCCACAGGCCAGGGGAGCCGCCGGAAACCCAGCCGACCCAGCGCCAACAACTGCGGGCTTCAAGGTAGAGTAGGCGTCTGAACCACATTGTGGCCTCAGAGCTGCTGACTCTCCCGTGCTTGCGTTTAGACAAACGCGGGGTGTCTGGGTTCTCCTGAGATCACACGTGGGGGCAGAGACGCGGGGCAGGGTGCGCGTGGAGGCTGCCAGCCTTGCACTGTCCCGCCGCTCCTGTGTCTGAAGCCTCTGCTGTGAACAGAAGATCCCCCTGGAACGTCACTTGTGTGGCGGGGACCCCAATCCTGGTCGTTGGCGGTCGGCTCAGTCGGGGCCAGTTCCGGGCGCAGTCACACCCCTGGGGACTCTTAGAGACAAGGGTTCTCCCGTCCAGCCAGGCCAGTGGTTACCAGACCCGAAAGTAAAGGCACAGTTTTCGCCTTTTCTAGTAAATCTGGGGCTCTTTTCCCTCCTTGACGGCCGTGGTGACTCTGCTCTGAGCGCGTTTCGGTCGCCCTCAGCCGCTGCAGCAGGCAGGGGGATGATCCAGTCTGCCTTTGCTCACGGGTGTGAGGGACAAGGACTCGCAGGCCTCGTGGGCTTGCACGTGGCACCAGGAGCCGATGGGCATTGGAACGAGCCTGGCAGCGGCGTAGACCTCTGCACAGTGGGGGTGGGCGAGAGTCGGCCTCGGGAAGGGGGTTGCTGGCCTGAGTGGCCCCCGACCAGTGTGTGCGGGGGCGCGCCACACTCCGACCGCTCCTGGCTCCAGGGCGCCATCTAAGCGGCCTTGGAGCAGCGACTCTGAGCTGCTGGCACCTGGAGGCACCAGACTCCTGGACTCGGGAGCCGCCGGGGGCCGTGCTGGCCGCGACCTCGGGCCACTTGCCTTCCTGGCTGACGTACGTCAGCAGGCTGGCCAGCCGTGTCACAGGCCTGCCTGGAGGCCAGGAAGTGGGACACGGACCTGTCAGTCACCGTCCGCCTGCTCTTAGGCGCATTAGCAAAATCTCTGCAGGAAACAGCGGGCGCCGAGCCAGAGCTCGTGCCCAGCTTAACTCTTCAACCCCCAGGAGCCCGGGAAGCAGGCAGGGCCTCAGCCACACGCGGGTCGGGATCCGCAGGGGATGTGTCCACCGCCCCCCAGACAGCGGGGCAGGGACGCGGCCTTTGTGCCCACCTGGCTTCCTCCTGCGGAGCCTGCCTTTTCTTGGGAGCCCAGTTTCCTGACGTCCTCTCCACTGGACGCCGCCACGGGATGCCGAGCTGCAGAAGCTCATCGGGGTGAGTGGGCTGGGGGTGCAAGACGCTGCGGCCACTTCAAAGCCGCTGGGCAGCTTCTTCCAACACAAAACTCACCACACGACCCACGGCCTACGTATTCACCAGTTGTGCCGAAAACTCATGGCTGCACAAAACCCACACATGGGGGCTTAGGGCAGCTTCATTCTGAGCTGCCAGGCTTGGTGCAGCCCTGCCGCAGGTGACAGATAAATAAACAATGGTCTGTCTGGGTGGTGATGGTGTTCAGAACGGAACGGAAGTGAGCAGAGGATCCCAGGCCAGGGAGTCGCTCCGCACGGCTGTGGTGGTGGACTTGGGACGCTGTGTATTTGTCAGACCCAGGGAACTTCACAGCACAAGGCTAGAACCTCAGTGGGTGCAGATGGAAAAGATGGTTGAGGGGCAGGGGCCTCATGAAGAATGCAGACGCTCACTCGCTACAAATGTGTGGTCAGTGAGAGGGTGAAGGACTCGCCAACACGAGTCACTTGGGGAGCAGGGTATCTGTTAGCCAAGGGCCAGGGTACCCCAGGGTTTGTGAACAGGGGTCACAAAGACAGTCAGTGACGTAAGTGGGGCCCCTCCCCTGCCCCGTGCCCCATCTCCCCCAAGCTGGAAGAGAGCTGGGCCAGCCCTCTCTGGGGGCCTCAGACGAGCCTGCCTGCCGGCACCTTGATCTCGGATTTCTGGCTGGCGGCTCCGCGGAAACAGACCGTGTTGTCTAAGCCGCTGGGCCCGTGGGGCTCTGTTAGGTGGGCCCCAGGACTCTTGTGGTTTTCCTGCTGGTCATCTTCATGCAGTGCGGTTAAGCTCTGGTGAAAGCCTCTGATTTAATGCTGGTTATTTGGAAGAAGGTGCTTTTTGGGGAGAGGAGAAGGAAGCAGCAGGACGGCATGTGATTTATTCCCTGGTGGCAGGAAACTCGTGGGCGTTTTGTCATTTTCCTCAAATTGATAAAAAGGTTTCCCCTAATCTGAAAATAATCTGAACTATTTTGCTAGAACATGTTTGTGATTCAGCTGCCCTAGGAGGTCATTTCTTAGATGTTTTTCTGCAAAATTCAGGCTGTAAATGTTTAATTCTGAGCCCTTGTACAGGACAACAGTTACTCCTCGAGGTCACTGTTTCTCTGAAGTTAATCCTTTCAAACTCCTGTTTAAAAGGCTCTAGAGGAGTCAAGAGGAGAGGACACAGAAGGGAAGCTGCCGGGGGGTAGGCCTCGTCTTTGGGAGGAGTGTGAAGTGTCTTCCCGACGCCTTTCTGGAAAACCTCCGGGAGGTGATGGCTGTCACTGTGTGGCTGTAAATCCAGGAGCTTTGCATCCACCACGGGGCTGTGGCCACAGATCCCGGAACCCAAACCAGTGTCTTGGAGGAAAGGGCCTTTGTTTAGTTTTAAACAAAAGCAGTCCCTTTGAAACTTGACCGCATTCCTGACCTCAGCTCTGTCACCCTGCTGCCCACTGCTTGGTACGACTTGTCCACCTCTGTGTGGCTTATGCAACAGCCTGGCCATGTGTCCCGCAAATGGGCCCGCTTGCTCCGGAGAGCAGTGCAGAAGGAGGGGTGAGGGGGGGTGCCTTCCTAGAGGGGGGCAGGCATCCCTGGGGCACCCTGGGAGCTCCAGTTGGGGCTGGGGAGGCTGCCCCAGGCCCGTCAGGCACGTGGAAGAAAAGCGTCACCTTGGAGTTTGCATTTCCAAGTGCACCCCTGGACTTCGCTGAACGGCAGAAAGAGAGCTTGTTTTCCACTCTGAGGACAGCCATGCCATGGCCTTCTCACTGCAGGGCCACACCCGGGAACCAGACGGGAGGAGCAGGAACAGACCTGCGGGTCCCCGGGGTTTTGCAGCATCGGCAGCCGTGAGCTGGGGCTGGGTCCTCCCCGCTGCGGGCCGTCCAGCGCCTGCTCGGGTGTGGGCAGCACCCTGGACTCTGCCCACGCGACCCAGCGGCACCCGCGTCGTGACAACCGGAACGTCTCCTGACTTTGTCCCGTGGGCAGCCGCTCCCCACCCCCACTATTGTGTAACGTGCAGTGTTTCTGGGCTCACGTACATGGGCCCGAGTTTTATGGACAGGAGTGTCCCGAGGGTGCGGGAGGGACGGGTGCCTGGCTGGGTCACGTGACCCCCGGCGCCTCTGCCGCCCGCCCTCGGGCCAGCAGGGGGCGCAGCTGAGCCGCCGAGGCTGGACCACCGCTCCTCCCGTTCACGGCTGAAACGTCCGAAGGATGCGGCTGGTCAGGGCGCCCCGGACGCCTGAGCGCTCAGCTTGGACGAGCAGGGAGTCGGGTCTCCTTCTCAAGGGGACGGAGGGTCCCAGGAGGCCTTGAGACACGGGCTTGTGCACCGACCCGAGAGTCACGCAGGCGAGCTCACACGCGGGCGAGCTTACACACGGGCTAGTCCTCAAACGAGTGAGTTCACACGTGGCCGACTGAGCTCACACGCGGGCGAGCTCACACGCGGGCAAGTGAGTTCACACGTGGCTGAGCCCACACATGGGCGAGTTCACACGTGGCCGCGTGAGTCCACACGCGGGCGAGCTCACGTGGGCGAGTTTGCACGCAGGGCACGCTTCCGCTTGGGGTGGCTCCTGGGTGAGCTCAGCCCTCTGCCAGTTTCTCCGTCAGCTTCTGGGTTGTTGCAGGGAAAGTAGGAGAAAGTGACCCGTGACAAGCTGGCCACCTTCCAGGAGGGGCCAGTGTGCATCTGAGTGTAGCTTGGTTAGTATCAGCTTATTTAGGCATAATTTGCATACACGTAGACCTCAGAGATTTTGTGAGTTCAGCTCCAGACCAGCCACAATAAAGCAAATATCTCAGTGAGGTGCATCACTTGAATATTTTCGTTTTCCGGTATCTGTAAAAGCTATGTTTATGCTCTACTGCAGTCTATTAACTGTGTAATAACATTATGCCTGAATGAAAAAAACGTATACTTTAAAAATACTTTATTGCTAAAAAATGGCAATTATCCTCTGACTACCCAGGGTTGCCGCAAACCTTCAATTTGTAAAAAATGCAGTATCTGCAAAGCACAATAAAGTGAGGAGTTGCTGCTGCTGGTTTTAGTCGCTAAGTCGCTGACCCCACCGAGGACTGGAGGCCCCGGGGCTGTTTGTGGGGCAAGTGGGCACGGTCCCTGGTCTCAGTGACCTGGGCCGATGATGCCCCCCAGGGAGCTTCTCAGAACAGAACTTGTCTCTGGGGAGCTGGAAGGCAGCCATGCCTTCCTGACGGGTGTGCTTCTAAGGTTGTGTTTCTGCTCAGGCTGCAGCAGGCCCCGTGGGCCTCACGGGTTTGGGGGTTAGGACCAGGGAACTGGGGGGGATGGAGCACAAGCAAGCATGATGTGAGGGTAGGCCACTGTGCCTCCCGCTTAGTCCCCCGGGAGGAACCACATCACGGGGTGTGACGTCAGGGCAGCCTGGGGACCACAGGACCTTCAGCCAGTGAAACCGTCTCTCGCGGTTCTGTAACGGTGGATACGAGACATCGTGGTTTGTTCAAACTCACCAGCTGCTGACACGGAGAGTGGGCCGTGGCAAAAACTGCAGGTCTAATTAACAGTAACCCAGCGATGTTATTGGTCCATCGTCACAGCGCGGGTACCACGCCAGTGGGGGGACGGTGGGGATGCTCTGCTGGTCCTGTGTCTCCTCCTGTAAACCTCAGACTGCTCTGAAGGTCGAAGTCTCCCTTCTAAGTGCTTCTCGTGGGAGGCGGTGATTCTGCCCTCAGTCTTTATGGTCTCTTCTTTCGAGGTGTGTTAGGGGCTGTGGTGACGCGTCTGCAGCCTCGCCGCCTGCACTGTTATCTCGACCGGGGGCCGCACTCTGTGAGCAGGAGCCCACGGAGACAGCTGTGTGGGCAGGTCGTCTGCAGGCACGATGCTGGCTCGTCCTGCACACGGGCTGTGATGAAGGCTGTCTGGCAGGTTTATACACAGAGTACGTGAGGTGGCTAAAAGAGGTAACTGGGTTGGTGCCAACCTCCTTCTTAGATTTACGAGGACGAGGCCCAGGCGTGTGTGTTGGCAGGACCATGACTCACTGACACGGGTATCCATCATGTTTTTAATTCTTCATACCCACCTGCAGCTGTTCCCTGCAGAATACCTGAGCTCACCTGGGGGCCACCGTCTCTCTTCCCAGCATCATGGTCTGAGAGGACTCCTCTTCGAAATGTTAATACCGTCCCATCTGTTTGTTGAAATTCCCAAGCGTCTCATGACTGACGCCACAATTTCATCACCTTTTCATCTGAAGTGTCAGGATGGAAGCAGGCACATTTAGCTCCCCAGTGAACTGTCTCTAATGAACGCCGGCCAACGTCCTCCTACAGATGTCCCTAAAATCATTTTTCTTCTTCCAATAAAAACGACAGGAGCTTTACTATCATAGTAAATAAAACAGACATAGCTGTGACCCACAGAAGCCTGATTACTAGCTGGATACCCTGCCAGCAGACGAGCCACTAGACTCTAACTCTGTGTGAGCGTGCGTGTTCTACCAAAACAAATGGGACATTGTGAAAACGGGCCGGAAGCAGACAAGAAAGGCAGGTCACAGCTTTATTCCAGCCGCTCAGAGGAAGACAGCTGTGTCTGTCCCAGCTCCTGGGACTTTGCTGTGACGTGGGCCAGAGGCTTCCGTAAGGTCAGCGCCCCCCCCAAGGTCAGGGCCCTCCCTGGTCAAGGTCAGCCCCCCTCCAGGGCAGGGCCCCTCTTATGTGGGAACTGAGAGGCAGCCCCCTTTGCTGTCTGGAGTTTTTCTGAATGAACTCACCCAGTGCCGGAGGGAGGTGTGTGTTCAGGGCTGTTGGGTCAGAAGACATGCCTGTGCTCTGAGGTCATTTTAAAACTTAACCCACGAAAGACCACTACAGGGAGATGGGCCAGACGGACCTCTCCCTGGCCCCACGCTAAGGATAGACCCCTGAACCGTACCCATGAGAGAGATGAGAGGCTCTGGGATGGAAGAGACCAGCCCAGGAAGGACACGGTGGTCCAGGCTGGCGCTGGGGGACCTGCAGCTGTAAAGTCCCCACCAGACCTGCTGTCTCCCCTGAGGACCCGGGCAGGGAGGGCTGAGCCTCTGGACGGCCTGCTCCACCCCGCTAGACCCCATGGGAACACTGCCCTCTGCCTGCCAGGCTCCGGGATCGAGGACCCCAGCCTCCTGCCCGCGCCGTGATGGGCTGCACAAGGCCCCTGCGCCATGAGTGGTGACGGGTCCTGTCCCAACGCCAACACGAGGTGGGTGCAGACCATGTGGGGAGACCTCATGGGAGCCTGGACACGCCCCCGCCCTGGGACTCAGAGGAGGCCTAGTGGACCCAGAACTTCACCGCCACCCCGGGACGAGGCCACCCCCCAACCGGGACAGTGGGACGTGGGGAGCAGAGTGTGGAGCCCCCAGCCCACCAGCAGGGAGGTATCAGTGGAGGCCTAGTAGGGACAAGGCCTAGTCCTCTGCAGGGACAAGGACCCCCCCACCCCCAGCAGGAACGAGAGGCTGCCCTTCCCCACCCTGTTGGAGCACCCAGAGGAAGTTGGCCAGGACAACAGATTTTTTAAAAACTCAGGAGTTTCATAACATACACCAAAGGCCCACATTTCCTTGAATGACTGATTGTCACATCAGGAACCAGGAAAACCTCAAACTGAAAGAAAAAAAGGCGAGAGACATCAACATAGATGTGAGAGACGTCAGGACCATCCGACAGAGAGGTCAGAGCCGCCAGCACAGGACCTTTGCTGAGCAGTTATGAACACACTGGAAAAGGGAAGACTGAGAAATCTCAGCAAAGAAATAGAAGCTGGAAGGAAATGGAAATTTCAGAAATGAAAGTACAGTAATGAAAGAAAAAATCCCAGTCAGTGGGCTCAACAACGGACGGGAGAGGACAGCAGGAAGAATCTGTGATCCTGAAGATAAATGACAGAAACCACCCCCCGAACGCCTCGAAGGAAAGAGGCTGCAGGGAAAACCAGGAGCCTTGGGGACCCGAGGGGTTCTCCGTGATCAGACCTTCTCGTCCTTGGAGTCGCAGGAGAGAAGCGGGGGCGGGCTGAAAATACTCAGATAAAGGCAGGAGACTGCCCAGCTTGGCAGAAGACACAAACCCTAATATTTAAAAAGTTGATAGAACCCCAGTTAGAATAAATTTCCCCCAAACCACACCAAGACATATAGTCAAATGTCTGAAAACTAAAGACAAAGAAAAATTTCTTAAAAAATACAGACTACCACAACTCACTTTATAGGAAACAGGTTAATTTGAATAGTCTGAAGCTATTACATCCACTGAATTCATAATTTTAAAGCTCTCAAAAAAGAAACTTCAGATCAAGATGGTTTCACTCAGGAACTCTACCAGGCATTAAAGAATGCCAGTTCTTCACACTCTCTTCCTGGTCATCTTATGAGGCAAGTATTACATTGATGCCCAAACTAGACAAAAACAAGGGAAAACTATGGGCCAACATCCCTCGTGAATGTACAAGAATCCATAACAAAATATTAGCAAACAGAATTAAGTGATGAATAGGAAGGATTATTCACCATGGCCAAGTTGGGTTTTATCCAGGAATGCAAGGCTGAATCAATATTTGAAAATTAACCAATGTAATCCACTGTTTAATGAACTGAAGAAAATCACATGGTCATTTCAATCAATGTAGAAAAAGTATTTGACAAAATTCAATACCCTTTTAGAAAAACAGGAATTCAGAAGAGCTTCCTTAAGTTATCAGTAAGTCTTTACCAAGAACTGCGGCCGGCACGGCACTGGTGGTCAGAGCCGTATTCCTCCCCACACAGTCGGGAGCCGTGTGCTCAGCGGCAGGTGGGAAGTTCAGCGGCGCAGTGAGTCAGGAAGAGGAAATAAAAGGCAAGGAGATTGGCAAGGAAACATTAAACAGTCCGTATTTACAGACGACGCGATTATCTAACTATACAATCCTGAGGACTCTACAGAAACACTCCTAGAGCTAATAAGTGAGGTTAGCAAGGCTGCAGGATGCAATAAACACTGGAAAAATCTATTGTATTTCTGTGGATAGCAGTGAACATGGACACCAAAGTTAAAAATACAATACCATTCACATATTCCCAAAAATTAAATACTTGGGTGCAGCTCCCAAAAACTATAAACAGAGCTTGAAAACTAGAAAAGGCTGACAAAGGAACTCAAAGATTTAAATAAACGGGGAGACACAATTTGTTTTTGGATCGGATGTCTTAATATAGTAAAGATGTCAGTTCTCTCCAAACCAATGAGCAGAATTCCTATCAAAATCTCAACCAAAAAAAATTATAGACAGACTATCGTAAAGTTTGTGTGGGGAATCAGCAAAGCTAGAATACCTAAAACATCTTAAATAAGAAGAAAGGAGAAGTTATTGTGATACCAAGGATTATTCTGCCACAGTCATCAGGACGGGAGGAGTAGGTTGAGGGACAGAAGACAGTGGAGAAGAGAGAATTAGACAGCAAGCCCACTGATTCCTAACGAGGGTGGACAGCCGGCTCTGTGGAGGAAAGACAACCTTCCAGCAAGTGGCCTGGGGCGTCAGACATCAGAGGCAAAACCAAACAAAGACCATGACTTTCGGTTTCACACCTCATACAAAGTTTGAGTCAACATGGGTCACAGACTTCAACATAACACATAAAACTGTAAAACTTCAGAAAAACATATAGTAGATGATATTCAGGAACTAGGAATAGACAAAGCGTGCACAGCCTTGATGCCAAAAACAGGATAAAAGGAGAAATGGGTAAATTGGACTTCATCAAAATGAAAAACGTATGCTCTCCAAAGGCCCCTGCTAAGATGAGCTACAGGCCGGAGAAAATATTCGCAGACCACAAAGTCTCAAAGCGCACCAGTGTAAAAGCAAACAGTCCCGGCAGAAAGTGGAAAACAGAAGTGAAGAGGTGCTGACGGCAGATGAGCACCTGAGAGGGGGTCGGGGAAGCACAGAACCTCTGCGAGCCGCCCGCACGCCGTCCCGCGGGCCGACGTGAAGGGCAGTGACAGCTCCAGAAGCTGGGGCGCAGAGTCGGTCTCTGTGTTGGGGGCACAGCCATCCGGAGACCGCCTGCCGGGAAAGCAGCACAGCACACAGCTGTCATCCAGCCCAGCAAATCGCACTCCTGGGCGTTTATCCCAGCGGAAGGGAAACGTTCACACGGGCTCATGCACACGTAAGTTTGTATTAGCTCTGTTCATCGTAGCCCCAGACTGATGCCCTTCAACCGGTGAACAGCTAGAAAAAGCTGCGGTCCCTCCACGCCGTGGAGCGCCAAGCACTCAGCGAGAACAGGGACGAGACGGGGCACCGGACCCCCTGATGAAGCCCCGGAGAGCCGGGCTGAGTGAAACGAGCTCGTCCCACCAGGTTGTGAGCTGAGTCCCCCTGGGAACGATCTTGACGCTGTGGAAGTGGAGGGCGGTGGTCGCCAGGGCTCAGGGGGGGTGGGAGGCGGGTGGTGTGGGGGGAGCCCTGGGTGAGGGTGTCGGCGTGCATGCGTGACTCTGTGCTGCAGCCCCGCACGCTGCAACCGCTGGGGGGCCGGTCCCTTGGGGCTGTGTCTTACCGCTGCTCGTGAATCTGCAGTCAGCTTCTGAAGAGGAGGGTGATGACCCGCAGCCCAGCCCCTCGCTGCCCCAAGTCCACATGCGTGCGCCGTGTTACAAGCGCTGTGCCCGATGTAGAGTCTTACTTGAAGTGGGAAGGGGGGTCGGGGGGAAAGAGCTTTCCTTTTAGATCGCTCTGACCTTGACTGGCTTCAATTAAACATCTGCTATGGAGTTATTGGTTCAGATCCACACGAGTAAATAGATGTCAAGGTAGGTTAACTCAATCTCAGTGACCTTGCTGTTTGTTGAACCTCAGAAAATACTGCCTCTAAGTTAAGGCTTGAAAAAAATGACATTTCTGAAATTAAATCAGTTGTGTTTAAATATTCAGCATATGCAAATCACCAGCCCACTTCCAAGGTGATTGCTTCCTGATGTGCGGGAGCCCAGTGGGTTCTATGAGAGCCACAGTGGCCACTGCCCCTCCCCTCCCCCACTGCCTCCACCTCCCCCACTGCCCCCCTCCCCCACTGTCCCTTCCCTCCCCCACTGCCTCCACCCTCCCCCACTGTCCCTCCCCTCCCCCACTGCCCCCACCCTCCCCCACTGCCCTCCCCTCCCCCACTATCCCAACCCTCACCCACTGCCCCTCCCCTCCCCCACTATCCCAACCCTCACCCACTGCCCCTCCCCTCCCCTCTGCCTCCACCCTCCCCCACTGCCCCCACTCCTCCCCCACTGCCCCTCCCACTGCCCCTCACGGCCCCTCCCCCCCACTGTCCCTACCCTCCCCCACTGCCCGGTGGGCACTGTGGTGTCACTGTGTGCGGTTCAGCCAGCCTCCCTTCCTGCAGCCTCAACGAGGAGCCCGCCCCCTGCATCTTTTCTGCCGACCGTATGACCACATCCTGGGGAGACACGGAGGCCCCATCGCGGCCCCGAGCCCCTGCAGAGCCTGAGGGCCTGCGCCTGCTGGCCTCGGGCTTTGGTATTCTGTGGCTCGCTGGGTGGGGAGAAGAGAGCAATAAAGCAGCTTCCTGACCACAGGTTGGCGTGTTCTCCCGGGTTTACTGTTTTGGACCCGAGTCCCCGGGGCAGGAGTATAAACAGCACCGGGTGCGTCAGCCCAGCCCAGAAGCCTGCCTTATCGCTGCCCCCGGTGACCCTATTGTGAGCGGCTTCCTCTCCACGGATCTCAGCTCCGCCGCGGGGCACGGGCGGCTCAGGAGGCAGGCGGCTGCCGCGGCCGCCTGGGGAGCAGATGCCCCCGTTTGGGCAGTTGGTGCCTCGGGCGTGTGGGCTGGGGTGCCCCCTGCTGGGGGGGCGCAGCGCCTGGCCGGGGCCCCGTCTCGGCATCTGTCCTTACTCTGTGTGGTCTTGGTGGAAGGGGCGCTTCCAGCCCTGACCTCTGTGCCGTGGTGGAGGGCTGGCCACCAGACACCTGTCCTCGGGGTGGGGGGATGTCTGGCTTTGGTGTCCATCTCCTCCGGGTCCAGCAGGCAAAGGTGGACACCAGCAGACACGCACCAAGCCGCCGATGGTCCGGGGGGCCGTGGGAGCCTAAGACAGGGGCTGTGAGCTCGCCTCGAGGGCTCACCTCTGCAGAGACAGGGCGGAAGTGGAGCTGCTCCCCAGACGGGGCCCAGACAATGGCAGGGCTGGGGAGGGGGCCACCCACCCGGAGGACTGTGTCTGTCCAGTGCCCTCCCGAGGGGACCGTTTGAGTCTCCTTTGGCCGCCCACCTGGCCTTCCTTTGTGGATGTGAAGTCCTGAGCTGCTCCCACCCTGGAGCTTTCCCCACATTTGTCTTATCACCTGGTGAGGTTGTCAGCGCCCAGAGCAGTGGTGGGGCTCAGAGTTCACCACCTAGACCTCAAACACAGCTCAGCAACAGAAGGAATTCCTGCCCCCCCCCCCCCCAGCTCCTTCTGG